>NC_091580.1:15074402-15086902 GCF_042767895.1 Penaeus vannamei | reverse complement strand
GTGCAGGGAATCCATGGCGACTTTGAACAGATTTTCATGTTTTTCAGTCTCTATATTCGCTGAATATTACAGCTAGATGATTGACAGATATGTATATCGATAGAAGAAAAATATACATTGGTAGCTAAAAAGTAACTGGCTGATAAAAAAAAATACATATCGTTTTGTAGATAGATATTAAGGATGAGGAAGGCAAGATCAATAATTCTGATATGCATTCCATCCCAATTCTTGAAATTATTTTAGCTTGCTTGGCGGCGAGAGAGAGAGAGAGAGAGAGAGAGTGAGGACCCTCTTCCCAAGCCTTTCCATTAAACTCAGTGTTCTTAAACTCTGAGTACCTCATTGTGAAGGAAACCAGTGCGGTCGTTATCTGCATGTCGTCTCCTTCGCTCCACCCGTGCTGATATAGTGTCTATCTCAGCTTTGATTAATAAATTTATCTGCCCGATCCTTTCCCTTCCCCGAATCATGCACAAACTAAAGCAAGCGCTGCCACCAACAGATTAAGGGTGTCTGTAACCATAGTATTACTGCTTTAATAGTAAGAGACGTGTTTATAAAGAGTGGATGAAATGATAGAAAGTTACGTGTGTGTGTAGTGTTCGTGCATGTGTTTGGGACTTTGGAAGCGTGGTAGGGCCGGGGAGACGTGTGCGAGACTCGCTCGCATAGCAGGCTTAACTAAAAAGTCCGTGGAAAGCAATAAACTGATGGGAGTCTTATTAAAAATAGTTTGAGATTGCCTGCGGCGGTGCCACATTTTCTATTCATTCATTAATTTGATAACTCAATTCAGGGCTGATGTGAGAATGCTCCCCTGTAGTCGCCGAAAACTTGGCAAAATCCAGGTAGGACATAACGAGTGCTTTCAAAAATGCTCCACCTCTGCTCGCTACGCTCTCGCCTCTCTCTCTCTCTCTCTCTCTCTCTCTCTCTCTCTCTCTCTCTCTCTCTCTCTCTCTCTCTCTCTCTCTCTCTCTCTCTCTCTCTCTCTCTCTCTCTCTCCCAAGAGCGCGCGCTTGAGGGAGGGTAACCTCATCAACCTCGCTCCAGGGAATGGATTCAATTTACTTAAAAATGGAATCAATTAAAATCCCCACTGACAAATATGATAGTAAAATTATATGAACATGATCTTTTAAAATTAATATTATTCTAAAAATGAAAAATATGGGAATTCCTTTCTTTTAGAGAACCATCTTCCCTGCTGATTTGTGGCATTTTACTCTTTAATCTTTATGGAGCCTCTCTTAAATTTATATATAATGTTAAAAAAGAACAAAGATATAAAAGATTTCCTTGCTCTAAAAACTTTAAAATGACAAGAAAAAATAAAACACATTGGTAGTATTGGTAGGATTATGGCGAGTCCCGTTTTCTTTATGTTGTCACAGGAAACATGGAGGGTAGACGTTTCTTTTCCCGGCCACTTAAGGCAAGGATCTTGTGTCGTAGCTGTGGCAGGAGTGACCCGCCGTTGCGAGTCTAAATGCGGGTCACTACACAGCAACGGCAGTGGATTCTGACGGAAATGAAGCTCTCACGGGAAAGGGGACCGAGAACAATAGTCGAGCTATGATTTTAATCTTACTTTTGACTGTCTCCTGACTAGGCCCAAGAGAAGGCTGCGAAAGACTGATCGCAGTGTTTTCGTTTTCTTTGTCTTTCTGTTTCGATGTAGAGAAATTAAAGAAAAAAATATCTGATTCAGAAGGGAAATTTGTTTTCCTCTTCAAGATATTTTTTCATAATGATCGTATCAGATGCGAGCATACTCCCTTAGTGTGTTTCATTTGACAAAAAAAGACATAAATGGACAACGTGAAATACATAGATCTTGTCGCTGCTTAAAGGACTTCTATGGAAATATTTCTAATCCTAATTCTGACAAATGGCAAATAGTTCTGAAGAGAATATTACTGAGATAACTGAACATATATTATCTAGACTATAATGAATGGAACATGTAGAGATACATAAAAAATACACAAAAGCAATACTTGCGGTGAACCCTTCACGTCGTTTAATGGTAAGGATTTTATTCTAGATAAAATCTGTCAGGCTTTAAGTGTCCTTTTCTTCACAAGAAATCCTTCGATGTTAGTATGGGTTGCTGTCAGATATCTGACAGCACTAAGGTTACCAGCTCACGTATCAATCAGGGTTAGGATGTTTTCATTCCCCTGAGTAGAGGATCAAACATAGGTCCTCATTGTAGTAAGCATCTACTTTGTAATTATGTATCTGTACATCATAATTATCCATCATTTTTATTTTTATTTATCGTTTCCGATACTGTTACTATAAAGAGATGTTAGAATTGACTATCAACGTGGGAGAAAGATAAACAATCCTGTCACAGATAAAGGACTGATATTGGCAACACCTAAGAAGATACACATTGATATGAATATTGCAAATGAAACAATATAAAATTTCAATCAGTTATACAATACAAGAACAATTGCATTGCTTTATTATGATCCTCTGCCATTCTATCTACCTATCCATTTTTCCTCTTATTTATCAAGTAAGATTATTTTATGCTCCCCATCTTGACCTAAGGAAAGACTGCGATGTGTGTATACATACATAAACACACACACACACACACACACACACACACACACACACACACACACACACACATATATATATATATATATATATATATATATATATATATATATATATATATATATATATACAAGTGCGCGCAGACACACATATAAATTGTGTGTGTGTGGTTGTGTGTGTGTGTGTGTGTGTGTGTGTGTGTGTGTGTGTGTGTGTGTGTGTGTGTGTGTGTGTGAGTGTGTGTGTGTGTGTGTGTGTGTGTGTGTGTGTGTGTGTGTGTGTGTGTGTGTGTGTGTGTGTGTGTGCGTGCGTGTTTGTGTGTTTTGTGTGTGTGTTTAAACTATAGATATAGACAGTTCACGCAAGCTCCCTCTATCATTTTCTCCTGAAAACGATAGATATGAATGCTTTTTTAACTATAAGAGCAGAATTCCAGAGCAGAATTCCCCATATATATATATATATACATATATATATATATATATATATATATATATATATATATATATATATATATATATACATACACACACACACACACACACACACACACACACACACACACATATATATATATATATATATATATATATATATATATATATATATATATATATATATATACGTGCACGCACACACATATTAATTGTGTGTGTGTTTTGTGTGTGTGTGTGTTTAAACTATCTATAGATATGGACAGCTCACGTAAACTTCCTATATTATTTTCTCCTGAAAACGATGAATGTTTTTTAACTGCAAGAGTAGAATTCCATAGATGACGCAGTTGTGTTAGCCTAGGTGTAGGAAGAGCCTTATAAACTGGCAGCCCAGAGTAGTTTGATTAAACGGACAAGGCACCATTATCTTACGACGAGAGTGGCCAATGTTTTACCTACCACATACAGTTATAGATGTCTGTCGGGGACCCTCTGCTGCTTGTGGCACCTGGGGCCCTTACAAACGCGTCCAAAAATGCGCTAGATTAATTATACAAGGTACCACTAGAAACTAAGTTTACTACATAACCTATGCCAGAGAAATTCTCAGCTGCTCTTAAGGGCGTCCTGAGGATATGTTTGAAAATTTGACTGGTTTCGTTTGGTACTTTGAATGTTTAACCCAGGTCAAATATGAGGGCTCTTAAAGGGTGTCTGGCGGTTGCTTAGCAGCTGAGAATTTTTCTGACACAGGTCATCTTAAATTGTTTTCAGATGGTACCTCATATATTTAATCTAGCGCATTTTTGGACCCCTTTGTAAGGGGCCCCAGGGGCCACAAGCAGTAGAGTGTCCCCGGAAGAGAACCATATATATAAAAATGTTCAGATATTAGTACCTTATCCGTTTAATCAAACTGCTCTAGGCTGCCGGTCTTTTATCCGAAACACAGAAACGCACGTCTATAAGATATAGCGGAAATGTAAATCACATTCCTCATGTATTTTTAGAGGCTGTTTCTTTGTGTTTGGCATCTTGCCTCATGTTTTAGAGCATAGCTTGATTTTTTCTCAAATTTCTACTTCCTCCATTTAGTAGACTATTGATAGAACCATGCTTAAAACCATGACATCCCTCCTTAAAATAAAACTACTGGGTGGTTTTAATACAAATTAGTCTAATTTCAATATTGAACCTCTGAAGACCTAACGCCCAACTCATCAGTCGCACATTCTTATTCTTGATAGAGCTTAAGGGGATTGTGGTCTGAGTATACTATCAGTTTCTTGCTGGTATCTAAATAAACCTCAAAAATTTCAAGGGCCATGAGCAATGCAACAGCTTCCTTTTCAATAGTAGAGTAGTTTCTTTGATTGGATTTAAACTTGGAGTAGCAGCAGCTCACTGGGTGTAGGATACCATCTGCATCTTGTAGCAATACTGCCCCAGCAGCTACCTCATTTGCGTCAACCTGAAGTACAAAAGGATTTGTGAAGTCAGGACTTTTCAAGACGGGATTAGAACAGAGTAGAAGCAGACACTTGTCACACCAAATGAATTTTCTAGATAGACGTTAAATCAGTTATAGGTTTGGATACTGTTGCAAAGTTAGGCCAAAACCTGCGATAGTAACCAGTCATTCCAAAGTACCTCTGTACTCCTATTCTATTCACTGGCACCGGCATTTTCTCTATTGTTTTGATACATTATGGCCTAACACCATTAATTGTCCATGGCAAAATTCACTTTTCAGCAAATTAATTAACTTAGCTTTGTCAGTCTCCCACAAAGTTCGCAAAGAATAGGGATGTGTTCCTTCCATGTATCACTGAGCACAACTAAGTTATCTAAGTACACCTCCACTCTGCGGTCAAGGCAGGGGCTCCCTGCATCCCAAAAGGCATGATTTTATAAGAGTATAAACCTGAAGCTGTTATTAGTGCTGATACTCTCTTAGCCATATCACTGAGTGGAATCTGATAATACCCCTTTAACTGTTATAGCATTCACTTTTCTATAGTCTGTACATAGCCTCCATTCTCCCCCTGACTTAGGCACTAATACAACTGGTGAAGCCTCACTCACTGTTACTTGGTTCTAATACATTATTTTTTAACATATTTCCAATTTCGCTGTTAAGAATTCTCAACTTATCTGGAGACAGTACAGAGACTAGCAAACAGGCACGGCTCCCGGAACCAGCTTCACGTTGTGTTGTGTAAGTGGTTTAACTTTCGGCACATCGCCACAAAGATCTGCAAACTCCTCCAATAGCTCAAGGACATCCTGTGCTAACTTTCGGGGCAAATGTACTACTTTGATATTAGGGTTTAGCAAAATATCACTGTTTCACAATTTAACATCTACTGAATCACCCACAAAGTCCCTCTTGTCCTCCTGTTCTTTCAAAGTCACTGCACAATCCACAAAGTCACTGCACAATCCACAATCTTAGATTCTTAATTTTCTCTGTATAAATTTCTTTGTATTCATATGAACTATCCTTCTCTTTCTTTCATCTGGCATTGACAACACATAATTACTTTTACTCATCTTTTTCAAGATCTTGCAAACTATACACTTAAAGCCGACTAAACACTTAAAGTGTCACAGCAGAAGTACATTAAATTCTCTTTTCACAGCTTTTACATCAAGATTTGTTTTCATTTGTTTGTGCGCCCTGTGATGAAATGCTACAGACAAACATGTCAAGATATACAGAGCTTTCATAGCTTCCTTAAACAATTTACTGGGGAAATTTGAGCCTTGATCACTCTGAACTACTTCAGGAGTTCCATATGTTGTAAAAAACTTAAGGACTGGTATTATGGCTTTTGTGGTAATATTATGTAAAGGAATAGCTTCTGGGTATCTCAAGCAAGTGTCCATAATTGTTAACAAGTACTGGTTACCCTTCTTTGTTTTAGGTAAGGGCTCACACACATCAATAATATATTTCACAACATGGTGTACTCGTAACCGGTATGGGACTCAATGGAGCAGGCAGAATAGGCTGGTTATGCTTCCCCACTGACATATCTTACAAGACCTTCAATATTTCTTAACATCATTCATGATCCCAGGCCAATAAAATATATTCTAAAACTCTCTTTAAAGTCTTCTTGAATCCCAAGTGCCCTTCAATAGCATCATGAGCTATACTTAATACATCTCTACAGCCCTAAGGTATTACCACTTGATGAGTCTCAGCTTCAATATTATTTTCTGGGGATCTAAACTTCCTCATGAGCACATCATTATATTTATAACAACCAGTTCTCTCCATATCACCCTCATTCTCTGAACCAGCATCAATATGCAGTGATCTAAGTGTTAGGTCACTCTATTCAGCTCTTACTAAGTCTTCCCTTGAAATAGGTACAGAATTAAAGTCAATATGCCCTCTTAATCAAATGAGCTCTCTGGCAGATTTTACAAACCTCCAGAATCCAGACCCATAAACAGTCCATCAAGACCCAAATTAGTGCCATCAACAAAAGCACTTGCTTCTGTGCTCCCCTCACTTACACCATGAGTTTTCCTCCCTGGAAAATCACAGACCTGTTCATTATCTTGCATACTCAATTCCCTGGCCCTACTTCTAGTTCCAGCACATACAAGAACCACTTCTGGGACCAACTCACAAGCTTCTAGCGGATCACTTTGTAATGGTTTATCACAAACTACAGGATTTGGCACTACTAAAGAACTAGCAAGGTCATTTCCTAACAAAATGATGCCTTAGGTACAGGGAAAGTGTCACCAGAAACTAATGAAGAGTTCAAATAAACTCAAGCTAGAGGTATTTTCAAAACACTACCTAATCCCATAACCAGCACAAACTCACGCATGAAACACTGTTCCACGCCTGGCATGCATCCCGTAACAATAAACTCTGTGCTGAAGCAGTATCCCTCAAAATACTAATTGGTTAACTACAGCAACCCTCACTAACTTTGACAGACTCACAAGACCTATAAGGAACAAAAACATCCTTGTCCACCTCAGCTTTAACAGTTGTGTGAGGGATTAAATGTATTGTCTGTTTTTTTTTTCTTTTTTTTTCGATTCTTCTTACCGATTTTGATGAAACTCACAGCCTTTTATTCAGACCCCTTCCCATTGCCTGTGGTGAATGTTTTTTTTTTCGAAATCGGTCCAACAGGTTTTGAATTATAAAAAAACGAAAAAACCTTAAGACATTCAATATTACTTGATTATTATTATTATTAATTATTTATTTATTTATTTATTTTTTCTTTTTGTTAGAACTATCCTATATCTACAACTTGTTTGAAGATTTTTAAATTTGAACTTCATGTAAAAAAAAAAAAAAAAAAAAAGAAAAATACATTTCTCACTTTCATAAAAAGCATAGGCAAAAATTGTAAAATTCACAATGAACAAGTTGTAGATATTTTATTTTTCTACAAAGTGAGCCATAATATGTTAATTTTAGACATAGCTTGCGACCGGAATCCTTTGACCCACCCCTAAGGGTGGAGTTTCAAGGTATCAACATTTTTAGTTTTTCTCATATTTTCATAATTATTTTGGTATTAACAAAACAAGGTACAAGATTAGTCTCCCTACACCATAATCCTCTATCATCTATCTGCATCCCAAAGTCTTCCGGACATTGCCAGCGCATAACAGTTTCTCAAAATCTTACGTATAGTGTGGAGTGGTGGCAGTGATCTGGGGAGATCTATAGCTGCCTTACTACAGCCTTCATCCTGCATACCAATCCCTGAGAAAGCTGAAGTCCTCATGTTGCGGTGCGAGAGCGTTGGGCTGAATATTTTGCACAGTTGTACCAGTGTGATCCAAGATTACATTTGCCAAACCCACCCATCAGTGGAAAGCTACCCTCCCTAACTGAATTTAGGGGGCAATCTTCAAGTTCAGGTGTGGTAAAGCAGCAGGTATATGCAGCATCCTAGCTGAACTGTTAAAACTGGTGGTGAACCTATGGCATGGGGGTTGCATGCTGTCCTGGCTGCCATCTGGTAGCCCAGTACCATTCCCCCTGCCCTGTTGAGGGTGTGGTCATCCCTCTCTGGAAGGGGAAGGGGGATCAATGGGACTGCAGCAATCACCGAAGCATCACACTGCTCAGTATCATCATCATCATCAGGGGGCTAACGCTGACGGGGCACATAGCTGCATCCACCCTTTGCTTCCACCTCTTGGGGTCCCTCATGGCAAGCTGCCAGGCAGGGTCTCGGCCCACCTCGAGCTCCTCACAACAGGTTTGATCAATCTGCCCAAGCCACGTGCTCCTGGGTCGTCCCACAGGTCTCCTCCACCCAGGGATGTCTCACTCAGAGACAACCTGGTGGGTAGGATCATCCTGAGGGAAGCGAGCCAGGTGGCCATATAGCCTGCGTTGGCGATCCCGGATTGTGCAGGTAACAGGTCCTGTGCCAGTCTCACGATGTAACCGTTAGTTGGACACGTGGTCCCGCCAACTGTACCCCACGATCCGGTGCAAGGACCTACTACGGAAGGCATCAAGACGAGACCATGGCACAAGATAATGTCCAGGTTTCACTACCGTATAGCAAAACTGGCATTATCAGGGCCATGAAAACCCGTAGCTTGGTCCTTCTGCACAGGTACCAGCATCTCCATATACTCTTGTCGAGAGAGTTCATGACCCCTGCTGCCAGGCCAATCCGTCTGCTGACTTCCTGGTCTGACAGCCCAGATTTACCAAGATATGTAAAGCTCTCTGTGACTTCAATGTCCTTGCCGCAAGCACGTACCAACTGAAGTTCTCCTAGCAAGTCCCCAAAGTCCTGAATTTCGGACTTAGTTCAAGAGACCTCTAGATCCAAGGGTTTTAGTTAGTTCAAGTGGGCTGTCACGCTTGAGAATGAAATTCGTTAATTATGATTAGATTTTCGCGATTATTTAGTGTTATATATACACATACTACAATTTACACTACTAAGTTTCATATCATTCGAATAATAAACAAGAAAGTTATTAAAAAAACTAGATTTTGAAAAAAATAAAACAGTCCAAATTGTCATTTATCCATTGACCAAACTTGTTAAAAAGAAATCTCACATATACTCTATAGCAAAACCTACATATATAAAGATTCAGATTTTGAAATTTCCTCTTAGTTTATTTTAAATGACTTTTTAAATCTCCAAAGTTAAACAAATACAGCATGATATATGGATTTCTATCACCTGAAATGAAAATCGGCATCGTTACATAAATCGCAAATTTATTCAGCTTTCAAAAGTAGTTCTGGAGATATTGTCAAGAATGGCGACAAAGGTGGTAGTTTTGAGATGTGGGGCTTTGAAGCTGAAGATACTTTTTCCTCCATGTCTCTTTTTGTCTTTTATTTAGAAATCTGCTCTCTGTATCAATCTTGATGCATTCTATGGCATTCACATGTATTTTGGTATATCCCCGTCCCCTTTAGCTAGGGACGAATGACAATGAGTGCCTATGATTGTAGAATTACCGCATGTCACCATACCTTGCAGTGCTTCTTGAGGCATTTCATACGAATAAACAATGCTGCAGCTGTGATTGAGATGTTTTTTCTGCTTATATTATGTTTAGTAATTACAGGAATAGTATAGATCATTAGTAGTTGTCTATTACTGTGATGATAGCGCATCGGGAGGGTGCCACACCGAGACACGGGACGCACATCCTCCCGTTCCAGCTCTCACGTGCTGACTGCCAGCCTTGTCTCTTTGTCCTGGCTGTCAGCTGTGCTGTAGGCAGAATTGGCAGCTAGTAACCAGGGAATACGAAAATAAATCGAAAAAAAATATATAGAGTATATTTACACGGACGCGACAAAGTAAACATCGCCACAGGAGGCGGGGTGGGGAGGGGGTGTCAGAGATTTAGTCATAACTCATACGATGTTGCCGATGGGTTATCACTGGGGGAAGGAGGACTGGCAAGGCCCACCTCCCCTGAGCCTCCCATTAAACCCAGCGGCTTAGGGGCAGGAGTTAGTACAAAGATCAGAGCGTGTCCACATGCTGGTGGGCCATGACCTTGTACCTCTTCGGCCTCCTGCTGCTCCGAGATCCTTGTGGTCCCATTTCTGGGACCGCAAGGTACCAGTTTCCATAGGTGGCCATGGGTAAGCACTGCAGAAGTCTCGATGATGGAGAGGCTATGGACTGGCAAGGGGAGGTTTATGCAGAGCCCCTCTCTTTTTTCTACTAGGCTAGCCAGTGGTGGCAGCTGCAAGCGAGAAAGCATGCAAGCACTTAACACTATCTAGGCTACCATACCATCGCTTCACACCATCATGTGCATGAACCACCCATCCAATCTTGTCTAGTATACTGCTAAGTATACCAGGCAAGAGTATTGCACACATCCTTCCAAGATGTATATATATAAATGTATATGTATATATATATATATATAATATATATATATATATATATATATATATATATATATATATATATATATATATATATACATGTGTACATATATATATATATATATATATATATATATATATATATATATATATATATATATCCTTGAAAGTGACCAGGATCCCAAGGAGCCCCTCCTTGTTTGCCTTCTTCTGTGCGTCAGAATGCCATAAAAGTCAACGTCCCCGTTAAGCGCGTTCCGTTAGCTCGAGAACGACGTAAGAGCCACTAAGCCGCTACCGAGAGAAGCTGTAACAGCAACATTACCCAACCTTTGTAAGGAGAGCGACACCCTTTCCCCGGGCGTAAACATGCTTTAAACTCATTTTTGGTAGGACACTGTAGGTCGAGAAAGGCAAAAGAGAAGAGGAAATTGCACGAATAGTTCTGGATGCTCATGCGAAGGAAACGGAAGGAAATAGGGCAAGATTATATTTCGGTCAGCCTGTAAAAATCATACATAAACAGGAAAAACGAGTTTTTCCTCTAAGATTATGTCTTTATGTGTGTGTGTGTGTGTGTGTGTGTGTGCGTGTGTGTGTGTGTGTGTGTGTGTGTGTGTGTGTACACACATACACACACACACAAATATACATACATATATATATATATATATATATATATATATATATATATATATATATATATATATATATATATATATATATATATATATATATATATATATATATATATACATATAAATATATGTGTGTGTGTGTGTATGTGAGTGTGTGTGTGTGTTGACTAATCTGCACATATATATATATATATATATATATATATATATATATATATATATATATATATATATATATATATATATATATATGAATATACAACCTCTCTGTTCGGGATTCGATCCCGCGCCGCCAGATCGTAAGGCAGCCGCTCTATCCATTAGTCCACCAATCACTAAAAGGATCGTGCAACCAGGCGCCACCTGGCACCATGGATTTTACCTAATTACTCATACCTGAGTAAGTATAGCGAGATTTTACACACAATCCCCGTGAGCATTCGGGACATGGAAAGCAAATCAAACCCCAAATCAGATAACGTGAGGTATACTAATGAAAGATGGAAACAATGCACTATGGATGCATTATTCAAGAAGTTTCGTTTCTGAATGGAAATGCATGTCGAATTCCTTTCTTTCCTGTAGTTTTTTGAACAAGAGAAAATGTGATTAATCGAAGCCTGGCGATGAGATCAGTTTGCGATGCCAGTAACCTAAATGCAGTTTCTCGTCTTTGGAGTGTTATCTGGTGCGGGCTGGACGAAAAGTGCAAGAGACTGTTTTGGTAACAATCATTTTTTTTCTTCTTCTCTCTTTTTTTTTTTTTTTTTTTTTTTTTTTTTACATAGGAACTGTATTTCAAATGTTAATAAAGAGGGATTAATTTCCCACATATATGTATATGGGTGGGAGGCAGACATACTGAAGAGAGCAAGATGAATTAAGAAATGAAAGTGGAATGACCTGATGACCGTCAAGTTTTCACTTATTCTCTTATTCTTTTTATTTCTATGACACCGCCCCCTATCCCGTGGCGAGCGCGGGGCTGTTTCATAACTCCTTTAACTTTTCAGAGCTTCCGCAGTTAACGTTGACTTTTCAGAGGAAATCGCGTGGAAATATTGGCTTCACTCTGACTCAAAAAACTTTCTGATGCATGTTCCCAGTTATTGCGATGTCGATTTTAGTCAAAGTAATTCCGCTTTCGTATCTACACCCTATAGGAAGAGAGAAATGAAAGCATACAAAGGTATATGATTACGCAAAAAAAAAAAATAATAATAATAAATGATAATAATAATAGCGGCAGTTATGGATAAAGAAAAGTATGTAAATAATCCATAATATAATTGGTGACGGTGATAAAGTACCATTACATAAATATGCGATAGCTAAGATTCGCTGCAACCAATGTCCGCTTCTTCCCAGAGTTATTGCTGGTTTGTAAATTTCTCATTTCATAAGCACCACAATTATCGTGTAAGCTCATTAAGCGGGCAAGATCATTAAGCATAAAAGCCGAATGCA
>NC_091580.1:15039402-15066902 GCF_042767895.1 Penaeus vannamei | reverse complement strand
TTCGTTTTGTCACCGAAGTAAGTCGTTTTCTCAACACGTTTTGTTTTAGTCACTGGTCGTCTTTCTCCAAAATAGATAAAGAGAATACTGTTGTCTGTTTATAATTTTCCCTCTCCCTTTCGAAAAGTTTATTGCAAAAGTTTCGGTGCTTTTTTATTTTATCTTACAGCTATTTTGTATGCAGTTCTATATTTTGGGATAATGTTTTCTCACCAAATGTTATTGCTCTTAGAAATGCTAGTATTCTTTGCACACACACACACATACAATGGTGTATTGTAGAAAGGATATGTACATATAAGTTGGTTTCTTTGTCAGATGCGAAGTTGTCCCTTAACTCTCGAGGTTCAACGTTCAAGTATGCGTCGTTCGGTCGGGTACGACGTAAAATTTTGTTCGATACCTAATGTCCTGACATATTCCTAATTGTTAAGCTTTCCGTTATACATACATACATACATAAATACATATATAAATACATATGTATGTTTGTATATATATATATATATATATATATATATATATATATATATATATATATATATATATATATATATATAATGGGTTATAGATGACTCCCGTGGGAATCGTATTCTTATCAGGAAGAAGAAAACCAACGCGGCTGAGAAGAACTTCATTATTGCAATTGCAATCGTCATCATCAGTGCTGTTTAAAAAAATCACAAGAGAAATTAATTTAAAATGCAAAAATAATCAAACAAAACATAGGAACAAACAATATTATAGAAAAAACTACATCAAAAGATCGTAAAACAAGTTGGAGAGCAGTGACAGGCACTAACTAAGCTATGGGTTCTTTTGGTAGTTTACATGGTAAACAGGGTGGTTGCAGTGACAGTGTTGTTAAGCTCTGGTTTCATTGTTTGGATGTGGAGTGACTCGGCTATGATGAGGTCAAATCTATTAAGTGGGAGGTAAAGATTTTGAAATCAGTATTGCTGAAAGGGTGATTGTGGAGGTGAGAATGCTCTCTGATTGCTGAGAAGGATGGTTCACATAGTTGTAGGCTTGTCCTGATGGACTTGCCTTTCCGTTCGAGAATGCGTTTGTGAAGCCATCATCATGAGGTTCATCCCACATACCTAGCCTGATAGCTAGGACAAGTAAATAGATAAACCACATTCGAACATACTTCAGAATTACACCTCTCTTTACTCTTTAAGAAATTATCAATAGTATTATTGTTATAAAAAGACAAACCGAAAGTTGATCTAAGGATAGCATTGCCTGAAAATTTTGTTTAATGATTTTCTGAGATCAAAACTAAGACTGCCCATATATGGAAGTTTTATATATTTAATGTCTTTGTTACTGTGGTAGATACAGGTTTTGGGTTGAATTTCTGCCAGATATTTGTGTAGAGTTTTATATAATAGGTAAGATGGATACCCATTTGTAGTGAAATATTCCTTTAAGAATGAAGCTTCATCATGAAAACTAGCCCAAGTTGAACAAATGTTAAAAGCTCGGTTAATAAGTGTTTTGAGGCTGTTTAACTTGTAAATGTGAGAAATGTTGCTGAGGTATGCAGCCCAAGGCCAGGGAATGTGGTTTTCCTTAAGGTACTGGTGTAGAAGCAATTGTTAAGAAAAGTTATTGAAATGTCAAGAAATGATAGTTTATTTTGTTCAGTCTCACAAGTGAATTTGATATTGGGGTGTTGAGAATTCACGTATGAGAGGAAAGGATTATTGTGAGAGGGGTCGTCAAAGAGTAAGAAAGTATCATCCATGTAGCGGCGATATCAAATAGGTTCGAAATTAGCTGGGCAGTCATCCATATTTGTTGATTGTGGCAAAGTTTTGACATTGAGTCGTTATTCACTAATATTCCTCTCAATGAAAACATTGACATAATTATAAACAAAACTGCCTCCTCACTCTTAAACTCGTATGGCATGAACAAGATGACATACAGGAAATTATTGGATATAGCCGCTCACAAATCAGTGTTTACCTTCAATGGCTCTATTTACACACAAGCAGACGGTGTAGCAATGGGAGGCAAAGAGTTGGGGTGGCTGCTCTTTTGGAGGCGAGAAGACCTGGCAGCAGCACGATCAGTGAAGGTGGTTATGCTTACTACAGGTCAGGCCCTAGCGATGGTCATCATCATCAGGGAGTAGCCGTAGCTATCTCCAGTAGGCTCCAGCCCTCGGTGGTAGAGGTTACTCCAGTCGATGAGTGTATAATGGTTTTGAGACTGAAGCTAGTAATTGTCTTCATGTCTCATATTGCTGTGTACACTCCTACCGGTGTTTGCAAAGTCGACGTGAAAGAGATATTCTATGGAAGACAGCTGTCCCTGGCAAGATATTTGTATTGTCCTGGGTGACTTCAATATGGTATCTGGCTGTGATCGAGTTGGCTATGAGATGTCTGTCGGTCCTCATGGTTCAGGAACTGATACCGGCAGCGAGAATAGCCTCTTTTTCCGGGACATTGCAAGGTCCCAGAAATTGAGTTTTTCTGGCTCCTGGTACCAGCGCCCAGGCCCACATTATTGGATATGGTACAGCAATGCGGGTAATGCAGCCAAGGAGATCGACCAGATACTCGTTACCACTCGGAGGATCCTCCAGAACTGCAGGGTGTATAGGAGTGCCGAGTGCTGTGGTACTGGCCATAGATTGGTTGTGGCTACCCTCAGGGTCCTCTTCAAATCTCCCCAGCGGTCCAATGATCACCCTAGGGTGTTTCATTTGGACAGACTGAAGGAGGAGTGTGCTCGATGGTTTGCTGAGGCAATCACCTTCAAGTGCGAAATGCTTGATGCAGCCCAAGAGCCGATTGGTGAATGCCCAAGGACAATACAAAATTTATCTCACAGGAGACACTGGAAGCCACAAATGCTTGCCGTGTGGCTCATCTTACAGGGGATCGAGATTTGCACTGTTCTCAGGTGCGTAGAACTCGGTCTCTGTTAAGAAGAGGCAAGGAACAGTCTATTAGGCGTCTTGCTGAAGAGGTTGAGGGCCATTTCTTAGTAAATGATCATCGTCCTGCATACCAAGCTCTGAGGAAGCTGAACTCCAGGCCCTCTTCTCAGGTGACAGCGGTTTGCATAGTAAGTGGCCAGATCGTCTTAGATCCTGTTGCGGTGCGGGGGCATTGGGCTGATTATTTTGTGTAGTTGTACTGTAGTGGACTGGAAATTAGAAATATTCAGATTTTGATTTAGTCTCCCTTGGCAGCCTGGTATCTGTATAAAAACACGGTGTCCTGCAGAACAAAATTCTACAGGAATTACACGCCCGATTTTAATGATATTTATCGCTATACACGCATATAAGGTGAGCACCCATGGAACACCCCAAGAAGGCGCAAACGTGCCTGTAGAATCCTCTGTAATTATCTTAATAAATCTGTATTTTTACAAAAGTAATAGGTTAACAAGTTCTTTTAGTAAATCCTGCCACTCTTCTAAGCACAGAGCACTAGCTTTTAAAGAATAATAGATGAAAGCTCGAAAGACTGGAAAAACACAATTATAAGTAAGTTACTGCTAAAACTTTTCTTTTAATTATTTTTTTTATTTATTTTATTTTATCAAGTTATTTACATTTTTAAGCAGTTTTGTTCATTCTTAAGGGTTTTATGCAAAACATGTTTAGAACGCTGACATAAGAGTCTCTCTTATCAGAAGAATTAATTAAGAACTTTCAATAATGTAAACAATGGCACCTTGACACCTGTGTTCCTTGGACACAGGTGTATAATTAGGTAGTACCCACCTTTTCACGGCAGTTGCTGCAGGTTTAGGCAGGGTACACCCTCGACCAGGCTGTCCTCCCTTTTATTATTTATATATATATATATATATTTTTTTTATCGTGGATTTTCTTTTATTATGATACTCTGTAGCACGTAATAGCAGGTAAAATGGTCGTGAGAAATGTTTTTTTAGTGGCAAAGTATTAATCTAGATAAATATATTTAGAAATAATTTTCCATAATGGGGAAGCAGATTAGACCTAATATAGATGACCCTACTCCATGTACCTCAGACGCTTAGTGTATTAGTGTCAATGCCCCTCCTGAAACTCTTTGATGGTATATCAACTTGAGGTGATTTCAAGCTTAAATTAAGGGAGAAATTCAGGGGAACGGTTTCATCCACAGATTTTTTTCAGTCATTTGTCTGAGTTTAAGCTTGGGCAAGCTCCAGCCGATCCTTTCATTGCAATTGAAACGGTGGTATACCAGGGGGTTTGAGATTATCCAGATAGTGTCAGCCTACCTGAAGCAATTATATGGCGATTTTTTTTATTTTATTTATTTTTTTATTTATTTATTTTTTTTTACAAGCCTGCCACAGTGGCTTCGGGAGGCATTAGCTTCGCAAGAAGACCTCCCTCTATCTAGGTTAACTGAAGTAGCACATGCTGGAGCATCAGAATGAGCTCTAGAGCTCGGGATAATCCCAGCAATTCGGAATTAGTGAAGAGTAAGCCAAAAGAAAAATAATGTGATTTCCATAAGTCATCATCACATGATAGTCGTGACTGTAGGATGAAGATGACTCGTCCTCGAGAGCCTCCCATGAATGTTACTTGTTTTAAGTACCAGCAACTTGGTCATTATGCACGTGAATGTCCCTTTTTCATGGCTCGCCGGGAGCCACCATCCTCCACTCCCCGTGGGAATGATAGATCAGGGGGGGGGGGGGGAACAGGAGAATTACCACGTCACTCTAATTAGTAATGAAGTGGCGAGAGGCGGTCCTTTAATCCAGGTGAAGGTTAATGGGGTAATGCTGGACTGCTTTATTGATACGGGTTCTGAAATAACACTATTCAAGGACACTAAGAAAGAAGGTAAATTTAAAATCTGCGGTGCCATCTTTTCGAGCTATGAGTGGGGAATTTGGACAATCTTTCAGATCTATTGAAAAAGTTAATGCTTGCTTTGATGTTGGTAAAGGAGTAAAGTGTACTCATGTTGTGGAAGTGGTTAGTGAAAATGTCTCTTTTCCTGAGGAAGTTCTACTTGGGGTAGACTTCCTAAGGAGGTTTAACTTTAAATTAACGGCATATCACTTGCCTCACAAAAATTATGGAACGTTTAATAGCATAAAGTTAAATGTTCAATATAGTGACAGTCCCTCGGCTGGAATACAGGCAATGTTGGAGCAAGACTGACCTTTAGACCTAGGGCACATAATGAAATTTTAGCCTTGGCCATTAATATTGTAATCTGTCCTCCAAGTTCAGGAAGGTATGTGGAATGTCTATTAAGTAATCCATTTTTTTGGACGTACAAGCAGTGGTTTCGGGTTGTACAGCCCAACTCCTTGTTCCCTATGGGGTTATAGATGTTAGAGACAGCAGGGTAAATGTATGGGTGGTTAATAACAGATTACATCCTGTTATAATTCAGCAAGGTATGTGTCTTGCACGACTAAATTATACCAGCGTGGTTCTGGACCCCAATGACTCCAGCTCAGGAAAAGGAAGCTGCTCCTATTCTAGGTAATGAGTCGGACCCTCAGGTCTTTCAGACTGAAATTCTGGACTTTGCAATCGAGGAGGAATTGGAAACAGATGAGTTTGACAATATATACAGCGTTCCAGATTTTGGATATAGCAGTTACGAATTTACGGTTTTCCCTCCATTAAAAACAGATGTTTGTAGTATCGGCAATATGGTACAGCAGGAGGCTTCGATCCCAGCAGCAGATTTGGAGCATCTTGGATCTGTTAGAAGACAGCAGCTGCTGGGTGTTATCAGAAGGTACCCCAATCTGTTTGATGAAGATGCACCCCTTGGATGTCTTCCTGGAATTCGGCATGGCATCAGGACTGAAGACACCCAGCCCATCAGGACATGTCAGTGGCGTCTACCGGAGAGCGCCTGCGCCACAATACATAAGGAATGTAATCAGATGTTAGCAGATGGCATTACTGAGCCCTCTAAGTCACCATGGTTTTCACCAGTAGTCTTGGTTAAAAAGGATGGAGGGATTCGTTTTTGTGTTGACTACCGTAACATCAAGATTATAATTTACCCTACACTTACCCTATGCCGTGACTAGATCATTCTCTTGATAATCTTTCAGAAAAGCAATGGTTCACGACCCTGGATGCACTTTCTGCTTACTGGACCATAGAAGTAGACTGCTGCATCATATGAGACTTCTCACTGGACGTATCTTGCACCAGCTTGTGATTCCTAGAACGTTACGAGAGTAAACTTTGAAACAAGCTCATGGTTCAGAGGATGCAGTTCATCCTGGCAAATTTAGAATTTACTGCATACTCCGGGATCAGTACTACTTCCCACAGATGCTTGCAACCGTCCGCAAATACGTAGAAAAAGCGTCGCCGGGAGAGCGCCACTTGCAGCTTTACCAGAGGTAACTCAGCCACTCGAAAGAGTCTCGGCTGATTTAATTGACATGACAAGCGGCCATCGATGCCTTGTTATCATCGACCATTACACCAGGTATCTACAGTTGGTCCCCCTCTTTTGCAAGGAGGCTAGCATCATCGCAGATACATTTATCAAACATTTTGTGACCTTATTCGGCCCTCCACGAGCCATTCTCACCGATAACGGATTGGCATTTGCAAATTGACTCTTCCGATAGGTATGTGAAGTGCTCATAGTTAAAACCAAATAAGTGACAAGATATCATCCCCAAGCTAATGGGATGGTATAGTGTGCTAATAGGGTTGTAAAGGATGCACTCTGTATTTTAGCAGAACAACATCCGGATGACTGGGTAAAGTTAATTCGTCATGTAAGATTCGCTCTCAACACCGCAATTCACCGCAGCATCAACAAAACGCTACTGTACTTGCTCCTAGGAAGAGACAACTACTTCCCCACAGCCCTTGCCATCTTTCAAGCAGCTGATGAAGAGGCTGCTCAACTCCTTCGAAGGCAACTATAGGAAGCCACGTTAGTGAGAACCGGTTCTAGTGTTAAAAGAAACTGGCCCACTCACATGCATCATAAAGGACCCGATTTCCGCGCACAGGGAACTTCGATGCCACGTCAATCAACTGAGGAAGTGCGTCGTTCGTGAAGAGTTCGAGTTTATCAGGCCACCTGAGGATGACCCCAATGATGCAGATGACCTCCCTAACGACGCAAATGATCCCGAAGATCCGTCAGGAAACTGTTACCTGCCCCAGATGGAAGAGAGAAACAAGCCAGAGCCAGGAGACCCTCAGCCTTCACATCGATACAAGCTAACAGATTCCGATGATTCATTATTGGGCACCTCCATGCACAGGGAAGTGTTTGAGAGGGGAGTATGTATGTTATATAAGGTTGCGAGCACCAGTTGGTTCATAAAGTCTTGTTTGTATATAATTCTAGACTATACTTATCAGACCATTAATAAAACTTTCTCTCTAGTTTGCAGTCTTCGAAATCCTGGTTGGTGCTCTCCCAAGTTCTCCAAGAGCTACAGCTTACATTCCATGATCTTGCACTCCGTTTCCAGAGTTCCTGAACCCTTGAAACACCAAGAGTTGTTTTGCTGGTATGGGGGGTGTTGTATTGGCTCCCTTGGCCATAACATAAACATTCGTACCTTGACACCTGTGTTCCTTAGACACAGGTGTATAATTTGGTGGTTCCCACCCTTTCACGGCAGTTGCTGCAGTTTGAGGCAGGGTACACCTTAGACTAGGCTGTCCTATTTTATTTTTATTTATTTATTTATTATTATTATCATCATTTTGTGTGTGAATTTTCTTTTATTAGGATACTCTGCAGCACGTAATGGCAGGTAAATTGGTCGTGAGAATTTTTTTAGTGGCATGTTATGAATCTAGATAAATATATATTCAGGCTTAGAACCGAAGTCTGGTGCTCTTTAATCGGATTTTATTTTTTATGTACTTTGTATTTTTCAAGTTTTTTTGAACTTTCTTAAACTTTAGTTCTTTTTAAGGGGACTAGTCCCCGTCTCTTTGTTTTTGTGATATTATTTTATGGATTTTTAAAAATTTTAGTTTTATTATAAAATAATTTGGATCATTGGTAATTTTCTTTTTACTTTTGCTTGCTGGTGACCTTAAAGAGAATTCTGTAAGTTACTTTTGTTTGCTGGTTACCTGAAAGAGAATTCTATACGTTACTTTTGCTTACTAGTTTCCTAAAAGAGACATCTATACTAGTAAGATAGCCTTATCCGAAACCCTGTACATGCAGTGAAATTCCAGTGCTCGACCTCCCCGCTCTGGCTACATTTACCTGGCCTTGCTGGTTCATACATTCTACACTACACACATCACAATATTTGTACACAATCCTTCCCTCCTTTCCACAAGCCCTTCACACATGGCCTTCTCCCATTCAACATCCCGTTCTCGTACGTACTAAACGGGTGGTGGCAGTGAGCACTACTAATGTACATTCCTGTACAGTAAGGCACAGTAATATTAAGGCAATAGATTAAAGTAGAGTTCAGTACACTACAGTACCAGATTGATGCACCAACAGTTAATTTGGATGCCATCAATGAGTATCCACCATCCCTACCTGAAGTTAGGGGGGCCGTCTCCAAGCTGAAGAGTGGCAAAGCAGAAGGTATTTGCGGCATCCCAGCTGACCTGTTAAAGGTTGGTGGTGAACCTATGGCGCGAGGGTTGCATGCTGTCCTGGCTACTATCTGGCGGTCCGGTACCGTTCCCTCTGACATGTTGAGGGGTGTGGTCATCCCTCTCTGGAAGGGAGACCAATGGGACTGCAGCAATCACCGAGGCATCACACTGCTCAGTATACCAGGCAAGGTTCTTGCTCACATCCTTCTCAGACGTATCAGAGACCATCTACTGAGGCATCAGAGGCTGGAGAAATCTGGATTCACTCCTGGTAAGTCCACAATAGACCGTATCCGTATCCGAGTCACTGTAGAGCGCCGTCGTGAGTTCGGGCATGGGCTGCTTGCAGCCTACATCGACCTCAAGAAGGCGTTCGATATGGTGCATGGGGAATTACTCTGGGTGATCCTGAGACTGCATAGTAGTACTGAAAGTGCTGTTAAGTGTGGTGGGGGCCTGTCGAGCTTCTTTCCTGTTAGTTCAAGAGTGGGGCAGGGCTTTGTCCTTGCACCAACACTTTTCAATACCTGCATGGACTGGATACAGGGCAGAGCTACTGTTCAAAGATATTGTTAAGCAACTCTGGACACTACCAAGGTTACAGATCTTGACTTCGTCGAGGATGTTGCTATTCTGAGTCTTTGGAAACCTTAGTAGTGGCTCTAGATGCATTTAGTAATGAAGCGAAGCCCTTGTGAGAGCTTTACATACCTTGGTAGTATAGAACATAACTCTGGGCTGTCGGACCATGAAGTCAGCAGATGGAGTCGCCTGGCAGCAGGGGTCATGAACTTTCTCGACAAGATTATTTGGAGATGCCAGTACCGTAAGATTTAAGATTTAGTTCTAATTCCATTTGTTACAATGGATATTCTTTGCTGTGACATACTGTCTGTTTTATTTTGCCCAAATCTTCCCCTGTGTGCAAGGAGTGGCCGGGGATACCACTCACTGGCCGGGCGTGGGATTGAACGCAGGTCCTCAAGATTGCTAGACCAGCACCTTACCGCTGCGCCAGCACAGCACACAGAAAGGAGGACCAAGCTACGGGTTTTCAAGGCCCTGATAATGCTAGTTTTACTATATGATAGTGAAACCTAGACATTATCCTGTGCCTTGGAGTCTCGTCTTGATGCCTTCTGTAATAGGTCCTTGCACCGGATTATGGGGTACAGTTGGCGGGACCACGTGTCCACCCAAAGGTTGCACCGGGAGACTGGCGCACGACCTATTACCTGCACAATCCATGATCGCCGACAGGCTATACGGCCACCTGGCTCGATTCTCAAAGGATGATCCTGGCCATCAGGTTGTCTCTGCAAGAGACAACCCTGGGTGGAGGAGGCCTGTGGGACGACCTAGGAGGTCGTGGCATGGACAGATCGATCAAACCTATCGTGAGGAGATGGGCAAAGTCCCTGCCTGGCAGCTTGCCATGAGGGACTCCAAAAGATGGAAACAAAAGGTGGATGCGGCTATGCGCCCCCGTCGGCGTTAGCCCCCTTATAATATATAAAACTTCCATATATGGGCGGTCTTAGTTTTGACCTCAGACAGTCATTAAACAAAACTTTCAGGCAATGCTATCCTCAGATCAGCTTTTTTTTTTTTTTTTTTTTTTTTTTTTTTTTTTTTTTTTTTTTTTACATTAATAATACTATTGGTAATTTGGTGTTCGAAGTATGTTCGAATGTTTTTTACCTGTTTACTTATCCTAGCTGTCAGGCTAGGTATGTAGGATGAACCTCATGATGATTGCTTCACAAACGCATTCTCGAATACAAAGGCAAGTCCATCAGGACAAGTCTACAACTATGTAAACCATCCTTCTCAGCAATCAGAGAGCATTCTCACCTCCACAATCACCCTTTCAGCAATACTTATTTCAAAATCTTTACCTCCCACTTAATAGATTTGACCCCATCATAGCCGAGTCACTCCACATCCAAACAATGAAACCAGAGCTTAACAACACTGTCACTGCAACCACCCTGTTTACCATGTAAACTATCAAAAGAACCCATAGCTTGGTTAGTGCCTGTCATTGCTCTCCAACTTTTACGATCTTTTGATGTTGTTTTTCTATTATCTTGTTTTTTCTGTTTTGTATTTTTTTTTTTTTTAGATTAATTTCCTTTGTGTTTTTGTTATAACATTGATGATGGAGATTGCATCTCTGAAACGTTTGCAATTGCACAATAATAAAGTTCTCAGACCCGTTGTTTTTTTTCTTCCTGATATATATGTACACACACACACACACACACACACACACACACACACACACACACACACACACACATACACACACACACACATATATATATATATATATATATATATATATATGTGTGTGTGTGTGTGTGTGTGTGTGTGTGTGTGTGTGTGTGTGTGTGTGTGCACATATAGGCAGACTGAGAATATCTGCTTGACGAGTATATTGTGGGAGACCGATACAGTTGACGGACATAGGTCTAGTCTGATCAGTAGGGTAGTGGCTGTCTGTCTGTTGCTCACAGGCGACCCATGTTATATACAAGTTATCGTAGAATGTTGAAGAAGTGCTGCTTAGTACTAAAAAGCAGAAGGGAGCGGTAGAGTGAGAGGATGTGTCTGTGTAAACGGAGTGACGTCACAAGATGGAAGGCTTGTGGAATGTTGCATCCGGATATGTGTGGGCTAGTATAAATGTATTGGATATGTGTAACAATTTATGATATATGTGTGGTAATAGAAAAGGGGAAGGGGCGAACCTCTGGGTGCTTATATAAGTGTCACGAGGGCAGTTGTAGTGAACTGCAAATACAATTATATCTCGCCTTAGTGTATAAACGTAGCGTCACTGCCACCACCCATTTAATTACCGTATGCGAACGGATGTTGTTTGTGGGAAGGGGGATAGTGTAGAAGACAATACAGGTAAAGAGCGATAGATTGTGTGTATGTGTGTGGTGCGTGTGTGTTGTGTATATGGTTGTGGCGAGAATATAAAGGTTGGTATGCGTGAACTACGCCGAGGAGAGGCGTGTGCGGGGAGAAATCTCCAACGCAATTGGTAAAGTAATAAACTGTCATTTATAGTTATGCTTTCCACTGATATTCTTTCCCTTCACAGGTTTAGGGGAAAACTCAAGATCATATGTAAAAGCATTTATTGAAACGATAAAAGTTAAAACAATAAAACGATAAAACACTGAACATTATAATGACAATAAAACGATAAAACACTGAACAATAAAATGACAATATCACGATAAAACACTGAACAATAAAACGATAAAACACTGAACTACAAAACGATGAAATACTGAACAATAAAACGATGAAATACTAGACAATAAAATCAAAACATTGAACGATAAAATCAAAACACTGAACGGTAAAATAAAAGCCACAGATAAAATCATACATAAAAGAGAGAAAATCATAAATAGACTGGCACCGAATCATTGGTCACTTTTCCGAATAAAGAACTTGGCAAATGTCTCTCACCTCCTATACTCAGGTACCTCCACAACCACTAATCTTAGCAAAAAGGGGAAGGCCCGTTCCGGGGCTCCCTCACAAGCAGTCAGGGTCACGACCAATCCTCGAATC
Source organism: Penaeus vannamei (assembly GCF_042767895.1). NCBI lineage: Eukaryota > Metazoa > Arthropoda > Malacostraca > Decapoda > Penaeidae > Penaeus > Penaeus vannamei. The sequence continues at coordinate 15,054,727 of NC_091580.1, read as the reverse complement.
CCTTTCAGCTAGTCTTTTGACCTTTCACGTCAGTTCTTACGCGGGAGTAAGCAAAAAATCATGGGTCTCCTCCATTACTATGTTGATAAAATTCATGTTGAAATCTAATAAAACTATAAAAAGGAAATACTTCAATAATAAAACTTGATAAAGATATAATTATAAATATAAATTAAAATAAAATCATAAATATGCTTAAACGTTAAAACTTACTGAGTATTAAAACCCATCTGTTGTGGTGTTGGAGGTGAGAGAGGTATTTCCTGGAGTGAGACGGTTGTCCACTACAGAGGCCCATGAAGGCCTAGCTTCGAGTGCAAGGGTTCCTGTAAGGGGGGCGTGTGGAGTGGTGTGTGTGTGTGTGTGACTATACATGTAGGTGTTACAATATGTATGTATATGTATGTATGTATATGTATACACACACACATACACACAATATAAATATATATATATATATATATATATATATATATATATATATATATATATATATGCAAGTGTATATATACATATATATGAAAATAATGTGTGTATATATGTCTGTGTGCGTGCGCGCGCGCGCGCGCGCGCGCGCGCGTGTGTGTGTGTGTGTGTGTGTGTGTGTGTGTGTGTGTGTGTGTGTGTGTGCATGTCTGTGTGAGTGAGTCTGTGTAATTGTGCGTGCGAGTACTTACCGATGTGTCACCGAATGTTCAGCCAAGCCAGTGACCGACGAGGGGTATCTGCAGGAATCCCATGACCAGCCATACGCCCTCGAGAAGCGGAGGGGAATCGCGGTTCGAATGCTCATCCTGAAGTAGCCCCCACACTCCACCCCAGCCCGGTAGACTCCAAGACACCCGCATTTAACATCCTCATTGAGGTAGACTTTTTTCTCGGCATGAAATCGGGTATGACTAGTAGTTAGAACAGGAACACATTACACAAAGATCGCCATGGTGGCCTGAACCAGCGACCTAGAATTTACATAACTTCAGAATCTGCGTGTTGAGTGTTATATTAACTAGATCATTGTTGTCCAAACATTTTCGCCTATTGTACCCTTCCATACCTTCTTGTACTGTTACGTACCCCCTCCCCCCCGTCCACCATGGCTTAACAAACTGTTTTATTTATGATAATGCAAATGGTATACTAATTATGAAAAGACTGCACTGCAGCGAGTGTTGGTCAATAAATTCGAATTTGATACACATGTGATATTTGTGTGTGTGTGTGTGTGTGTGTGTGTATGTGTGTGTGTGTGTGTGTGTGTGTGTGTGTGTGTGTGTGTGTGTGTGTGTGTGTGTGTGTGTTCCTTGTTTGCTCATGTACCCTTGTGATCTATGTTGTATGCGGACCACAGTTTGGACAACACTGCACCATGTCATGGCAACCGTTGGAGAAAACAGCGATTTGGAAATTTGAATTGATGATTGCCCTGGTATGTGTATGTGTTGTGCGTAAACAAATCAATAAATGTATAACGTTTGTCTTATTCTATGTAAAACAAAAAAGATAGTACCTCTTTCCATGATCCCGTCGGGAAAATCGGATAGGGAGTGATAATAGAAGTAATTAGGTTAGCAGCAACTTTTTTTGATGTTCCATTCCTATTTCATTATGAAGAGTAACAATTTATATTTTAACTGCTTTATTGATTACTGTGTACAAACTTTAATTGTCCTCGGTTTGTTTAATCGTTTCGAAAAGTCATTCTTTTAGCGTGTATACATCAAATATATAAAGTACACATGGACTTGTATACAAGGAAGATTCAATATCTCTCTCGTATACTTTAGGCTCATCGTAGTCTATCGGGGAAGCCGTAAAATGGTTTGCTGTAGTCAGGGGTTTAATATGTGGAGTTTGCTCTTCCCACTAAGAAATGATTAATATAATATAATATACACCAGCACATTCAACTTGCTAGTAAGGCTAATGTATAAATCAATGCTACCGTCTTAAAAAGGTATATAGTACTATAATCAATAAGAAAACTACCACCTACCACTGTGTTAAATTATTTGATAGAGGAAAGACTACAACACCTTGTCTAACAAAGTATTAAACTAAGAGCCAATTTTTTCAGACCAATGTTATTTTTTGGCGTGGGATAAGGATACTCCTTTATATTATTTACATAAAGTGTAATCTTATTTATGGTCAGAAATGATGATGGTTGTATATAATCGGTCTTCCCTCTCTATCTGTGTGCCTGTCTCTCTCTCTCCTTTTCTTTCTCTCTCTCAATCACATACATACACACACTCTCTTTTTCAATTTCTCTCTCTGTCTCCTTTTCTTTCTCTCTCACTCAATCACACACACACATACACACACTTTCTGTCTCTGTCTGTCTCTCTCTCTCTCTCTCTCTCTCTCTCTCTCTCTCTCTCTCTCTCTCTCTCTCTCTCTCTCTCTCTCTCTCTCTCCCTCGCTCTCTCTCAGTCGCACGCACAGACTCTCACTCTCTGTCTCTCTTTCTCCCTCCCTCTCTCTCTCTCTCTTATTGCCTGTGTATTGTCTTTCTCTTGAATTCATAGGCAATCAAAAAATCGATAAATGAATCATTGCCAAAGCCCACATTACCGTTCTCAAGATCATATTTCAAGGAGCCAGGCACACCCAATAAAGCTCGCCATTTACTGCATATATGATGCTTGCAGTGTTACCCTCCAAATCAAATGTACTTTCCCTTCGCTCACATTATCCTTCCTTGTCCCCACATCTCATCTTTTCAATCGACATATATCAGGAGCATCAATGACCAGCTCAAGCATCCTCGTCTCCCTCCTGTTCGAGGCCAGAAGAAAGAGCAAAGGAAACACCTCCAATACGATGGAGCAGAAGTCTCGTCTTATCAGTCTTCACATCGAAAGGGGCAGAATGATCTTATACATACATACATATGTATATAAATACAAATATATATTAATGTGTGTGTGTGTGTATGTTTGTGTGTGTGTGTGTGTGAGCGTGTGTGTGTATGTGCATATACATGCGTATATATATATATATATATATATATATATATATATATATATATATATATATATATATATATATATACATATATACACATATGTATGTGTGTATATATATACATAAATATATATATATATATATATATATATATATATATATATATATATGTATATACATATATGTATATATACATATATACATTTTTACCGAAACAATTATATTGTTTGGTTTGCCCGGGCACCCATCATGTGTGTAAAGGTAAAGTGGTCTACTGGGCGTGCAGTGGTTCAGTTTAGGAAAATTTTAACTCATTCAATAATGAACAAGGTCGACACTGAGTCAGACGAATGAATCTGGGACTCGATCCGAGACTTACTTAGTTTCGGATAAAGCCCGGTCCTGTTAATTAGGACTGAGTTCTGGAGTTAGAGTCGTGGGAAAACCCACCACGACTTGACCACCAAGCCATACCATTCTTCCACCAACACTATTTGATGATTCTTTTATTTATTATTATTTTTTTTTATTTGGAAAGACAAACACAATATAGATCTTCCTTTTTCGATCAGCTGCTTTCTCTCTTTCTCTATCTGTCTGTCTCTCTTCCTCTCTCGTCCTCTCTTTTCCTCTCTCTATCATCGATCGCGGCCATTTCAGATCAGCTTAAAATTATGTGATTGGCTGGAAACAGAAAAACATGAGAGAAATAATGGGAGAGAAAGCATGCAATTTGCCAACGTCTCATAAATCATAATGTATCCCTTTCTCTCTCTTTGTTTTCACTATCTTTCCAGTTATCTTTCTATCAGCCATTCTTACATCTCATCCAACTCACTACCACTCACTATGTTGACAAGGAGCCATGCAGACAAAACCATGCAGGTTTACAAGTGGTCTGTGCATTTACCAGTCTACAGAGAGAGAGAGAGAGAGAGAGAGATTGGTCAGTGAGCTAGGAAGAGAGAGAGAGACAGGAGGAACTCATGACAACTTCATTGGATCCAATAATTTTGTGGTCATAGGGCCAAGACTGTAGACGAGCAATGGGTTGATGTTTTAGCTGAAAGAGGGTTTGCTGCAAGAGTGAAAAATGATTTTTTTTTTCATGAAAAAATTCCTGAACTGAACCATTGCATGCCCCATGGACCACATTACACATATGATTGATCCCCGGGCAAACCAAACAATGTCATTATTTTTGGGGCTGTGAAATGTATAGTAATATGCATTACAATGATTGAATATATATGGGTAAAAGGAAGGGCTGATCACTCACGCATCTAACTGAGCAGTTTTCACTGCACAATCAGCCTAGTCATTGTGACTCTAGGACGTTGTTTACATCATCCTTGCTGGACTACTACATTTTCTTTTTAAATTTGGACTGTGGCCTTAAAAAATGACTAAAATCTGTACCCAATTTAGTTGCTCTGATCAATTGCAAATTTAAGACACTGCACCCAGAAGAAAGGTGTCCCGCCTACCACAGGAGTATATGTTATGGCAGAAGCTCAACCACAAACCATACTAGTATATAAAAAAAAATCATAGTAATATGAGATAGACTCAGAGATTGGATCATAGGTATAATAATAATTATCAGTGTGCCAGTGTTTTTTCATATTAGTATGATTTTTTTCATGCTAGTAGAATTCGTGATCGTGCTTCTTTAGTCCTGTTTTGTAAGAGTGAGCTGTCTGTCATCGGTCGTAGAGTCTCAGTCATCTATTTGAAGGTAGGTGTCGAACACAATCACTTACACTGAAAAATTATGTTCAAAAGAAGGACGGGTAGGTGGTTAACATGAGTGCACAGTACATGATTAAACATATAGTAATAATGATAACAATAATCTTTATTAAAAGAGAGAGAGAGAGAGAAACGTTTTCGTCATCTATGCTACCATCTCACAAATTACAAATTGGATGCTTTTGTGGGGGAGCTCTGGATCAGTTTACTTGTGCAAGTTCTCTCTTTCTCCTCCCCCTTCTCTTTCTCTCTCTTTCTCTCACTCCCTCTCTCTCTATTCGTTGCTTCTGCAGCTTCAGGACTATATTGATTCGGACGTGATGTGATTGATTGAGTTGTCGTGGACGGATCAGGAGTTTGGGATTAGTGGGCCGTTTATGGGGCACTGGGGAAGGGTGGGCTCGCCCCTGAGCATGCTAATAGTAATGGTAATGATAGTAATAATAATAATAGCAGTATTGATAATAATAATAACAATAATAATAATAAGAGAACTGATGATAACAACACTAATAACAATAACAATAATAATAATATCAATAGCAATAATGATAATAATAATAAAAATAATAATAATAATAATTAAACAATTCCGACCCGACGATCAGAAATATTCCCTATCATCAGGGACCTTTCCTATGTTGGAGAGAAAAGAAATACAGACATAGAAAGAGGCTGAGAGACTGGCAGAGAGACTGTAAAAGAGAAAGAGAAAGAGAGAGAGAGAGAGAAAAAAAGAGAAAGAAAAGAGAGAGAGAAGAGAGAGAGAGAGAGAAGGAAGAAAGAGAAAGAGACAGAAAGATCTCTGCATGATGAATATTTTCCATAGTGTAATAACATATAATAATGATAATAAAGAAAATAACAATATTAATAGTAGTAGATATAATGGTAATGACGATAATAACTAGCATGCCCAGGGGCGTACCCCCAAGCAAACAATAAAAAAAAATTATTGCCCCCTCTCTGACCCACCTACACCCCACCCCCATCCTACCACCACAACGCTGCAGAGGCGACGAACGGATAAAAATTAAAATTTTGGCGTGTTGCTGAAATGCTCAGACGTCGCCTACCCCATAAAAACACAACTTTACATAAGCTTTCGAACGAGTGGTCAACCATTTCTCTATTTCCGTTCTCGAAATATTTTGTTTCTAAATTTGTCGTACCTCCATATGTATGTATGTAGGTGTGAGTTGGAGGCAAGACTGGACTGGGACGTCTGCATAATATTTACGTGGTGGTTATTCGATTAAATATGTACTTCTATGTGTGTGTGTGTTTCGGAAGATTGAGAGATGAATAAATATTAGTGAGTGATATTACTGCGTATTTTGGATCCATGAATAAACTAAAAACTTAGTATCAAGAAAGCAATGTTTGTATACTCATTTCGATGCATCATGCAATTAATGATTTTCTAGTTTTGGGTAAACGCTGGGGGAAATACTTTTTGAATAATTGAATTATAAATGAGTCGACCCTCCCAAGGTCACTAACCTTCAATATTCAATTTAATTATGTTTCAAGAATCTCCACTCCTTATGGGTTTATAGAAATTTATTAAAATTTATTATCAAAACAATTACTATAACCTACAAATCATCAAAAACAATTTTGGCCTTTATAAAGGGAAATAAATGGACCATCAGTCACCGATGGTTTGTTGAAAGAAGTTCAAACAAAACCCAAACCTTCTCTGTAATAGGGAAACATGAACAAGATGGAGTTATCTCATTTACTATAAACTTCTGCTATAAAAATGGTTACAGATATCATCCCATTCCTGTAACCAAATCCAACAGAGTAAGTAAAACTATGCTCATATTTGATTATCAAGAGATCTTACGAAGTTGAATTAAAGAAACTGGAACAAACCTGATTCCTCCTTAGTTATGAGGGACGATAAATCATATACCAGCTGTAGAGGTCTCTCAGGTCAGGGCGACGTCTTGACGTAGAGCAACATCTCAAGGTAACTCCCCTTGAATTCGTACACACGACTCTACTGGGACCTGTCCTCAGTGGAGGCATCACGCAAGCAGAGAGCGAGCAGGGTCTGCTCCTCCGTCTTTATATTTGTTTCCCCTCGCCGACACTGTCAGCTGCGCATACATGAGGATAGGGGAAGAATTATGCCAACTATTTGTTGTAGGGGAAGTCACTTTGTAGGACTTCACCCATTACCTTATATATTTCTAAAATATTCATTAATATTTTTAATCATAATCACAAAAACCTGTATATGCGTGGAAGTTCTCTTGATTTGTTATAAATCAATATGTCCATAACTCACAAGAACCAAGCCATATTTTTACACTTTTCATAACTGTTCACTTTCTTTATGATATGAAGTGTACCCTAGCACGGGAGGTATACAGGTACTACACCTTGTGCAAGGGTGACCTTGAGGCTTGTGGACAGAAGGGACGCTTCACTGCCCCATTCATTCTCCCTAAGAGACATGTCACTGTTCTGGTAATAAAAAAAAAAATGATGAAACATGTGTTAAATACTTCTGAAACCCAAACTGAACAAAGTGTAATAGATGACAGGAGGAGACAAGAGATACAGGGTCAAGGCCAGAAAAGACGAAGGGACAAAGAAAAACTAGAACCAAGGCCACAGGTAAATACTGAAAGAAGAGAATAGATAACACATTGCCGTTACTAGAAAATGCCAACATACAAAGGAAGTATGAGTCCTACTACACTTTCAAATCACAGATCGTGATTTGTGTTGAGAAAATCTCAACAAACGCAATCATATTGAAATAGCTTCGCAGAAAAAGAAAGGGAAAACTAGTTCTTTTACAATATAGGATTACACATCTACCATCAAATTATCCCTTTAACAGGCTATTGCATTATCATTGCAATTATTTAAGAATATTCCAAATCTTGTTGCAGATTTATTAAAGGATAAATGTTTCTTGTTGTATCATGCTCACTACAAAATACGACAGCATTGAAGTTTATACTGGCATACAGAGAGAAGTCAATACAAAATAATCAAAGTACTGGATACGCAAGTATGAGTTTTAACTATAAGCGAATGATTTTTGAACCTTTAAATAAAATGGAAGAAATACCTGACTATTCTGCAAATATGATGGTTTAAACACACTACTCTTCGCATCGCAAGGACGCAGAGGCTTTCATGTAGTTAGGCAGAAGGTACGTGTGGATCAGTATAGTTGTATAGGGTATGTATAAGGATATGATTGTAAGGTAACGGTATAACAAGAATCCACAGATGTTGACGGCGAGGTCGATGACAGTAGAAAGGACAGGGAACCCGAAGGTTACATGGGGTGAGGGGAGGAACGAGAGTGAGTCAGGCGTCTCCTCACTGTAGGAGGGTAGCATTCTGACATTCGATAGGGGAAGTGAGATGTTAGCAAAAGGGAGGTCGAGGAACATTGGTGGTAGCATGGGGGTGGATGGCGCATGAGCGAAATGGAAGGAGTGGGAAGAGCGGAGGGAGATAAGCTTGGAGCTGAGCTGGCAAGAGCGAGGGAGGAGGAACGCGCCACTGACCTTGCGGTCAGCATGGCTTCTGCCACAGCTGATGCTGACGTGGGTGGCGGAGAAGTAAAGGAGGTGAAGCTCTTGGAGAGTGAGGAGGAATGGGTTAGTAGTCTTGAGTTGGTTGAACATGCAGGAAGACTGGACATCTCCATCGGAGAGCAGGGCTCTATGGCAGGACGAGTGAAAGTAGGAATGTTCAGGCAGGAATATGTCGAAACAAGCACGGAATCTGGAGAGGACACTAGAGCATTAGGAGAGGGCATCGGAAGAGACATGCTCGAGTGACCGAAGAACAACGTCGTGGTCTGACGACAGCCTATAAAAGGAACTGTTAAGAGGGAGGGGAAAGGTGTGGACCCTGAAAGCTGTGAAGGAAGTATCTGGAGTTAGGGGAACCAGTACTGATAGGCCATGGGGTGCTCCCGGGCAATAAGCTGTTAGTTTCCATGTAAATGGAAAGTTGACGTGTAACGTTGTTAAGTGAATTTACAGTATCCGAAATGGTGTGAAGCACCTCAAATGTCCCCTTAAACTTGCCGACAACCGAGCTCAACGTGCATTCATAGTCGCCGAAACGTGCGTCGAGCTCGTCATGCATGGAAATCCCAAACAGGTATGATGTTATGTCTCCTATGAAGTTGAATAATCCGCGCTGCTGACGTCTGGGGTTTGGTCGAGGAAGCCAATCCTTGAAAGGCGTCAAGTCAGTCTGGGATAAGGACTGGAAGGAAAGCAGCGACGTTACCTGGTCCGGTGTAAGGGATGTATCAGTGGTGATAGCGTGCCTGTACTGGTCAATAAGCGAGAGGTGCGTAGGTGCGTAGGTGTTGTAGATGGATGAGAGGACGTCGAGGTTGATCGCGACCTTGACGTAACTGCCGATGAAGGATACCATGCCGATGTCCTCGAGTATTGCTCCAGGTCAGGGGAGGTAACTAGCGGGCAGTGAGGCGACGGAAAGGTGGAGGAGATGGAAGAGTAGCAGGTGCCTTATCTGTGGAGAGATACGTCACGGTCGCGTGGATTGAACCGAAAAAACTCGTCCTCATAGTGTTTGCCTGTAAACTTGAGGGTGTCGAAGTGAAATCAGCACCGGGAGGATGTGACCTTGCATAGGGCCTTGTTTTTTCTCACCTGGAGGACCCTGTAAGGGCCCTCGAATCTTGGGGATAGCTTGGGCATGGGGCTCAACCACTCCGCCACTAAGTGAAATACAAGGACTCCTGTCTGGATGTCCTTACAACGGGTTAGTTTGTGTTGCTGCTATTGTCCCTCTTGAACTGGAGGTGATGCCGCACAATCCTGTATATCTCCTGCTTCTACCGGATGGCTCTCCCGACATAGTCATAGTCGCTCCAGAAATTCGTAGGGCAAGCGCCTATCTTCGCCATATACAACGAAGTAAGGGGTGTCTGATAGCCATCTGCACTATGGGTGTCCACAGGTCCCTCTCTGAACCCGAGGAGGCCAAGGACGTATGTAGCATGCCAAGGATTGTCCTATTCAGTCTTTCCATTAATCTGTTCGCCTGTGGCCTGGAAGGTAGGACGTTAATCTTCTTGATGTGAAGGATATCGCAGAGGGACTGCAAGACAGAATTGTTAAACTCAGTCCCGTTCTCCAAGATGAACTCGTCCAGGCTGTTATGTCTGTATATAATGCGTTCTAGAAATGCATGAGCGACGGTGTTTACAGACTTGTCCGGTATGGGGACGAGGTCGCAGAACCTGGAGAAGACGTCAATGAAGACCAATAGGTACTTAGACGACGTGGAAAATCCTGATAGGACGTCGACACTCACGTGCCGGAGGGGACGATCGGGAATGTTGTATGTTAATGCGGCCGTGGGGGCTGATGTGGAGCCCTTGTGGAGAGGGCAAACCTGACATCTCCTGACATGCTCTGTAACTTTGAAGGCCAACCGTGGGAAGAAATATCTTTCTCTGGGGAACTTAACTGCCTTGCCTGCGCCTCTGTAGGATGCTGTGAGTGCCTCGTGGATTAACTCCAGAACTGTCAGAACGAGCTCATTGGGGATGACGAGCTGCCTGTTCGTATGTCTTTGTCGCGTCCCATGCCGCCTGCGTGGTGATGATCATTGAAAGAGTAGGCCGTCCTCCAAGTAGAGGTCACTGGTTGGGATGTGGGGTCGCCTGGGTAGAGGTGCCAATGGATCCGTATCCAATAAGTTGATTAGCTTGCCGTAGGATCCTGGTGCTGACGGGATCTTACGTCCTCCTTATCTAGCACGTCTAAGTGTAGGCTAGGTACACAAGATAATGAATATGCGACTTTATTTGAGGCCCTGAGGTGTAGTGAATGACCAGGTTGAATTCCAGTAACGTGTCAACCCAACGTGCTTGGTGACCATTCGGGGACTCTGAGTCAGAAAGGAGGTAACACAGTGGGCGGTGGTCGGTCAAGACCTCGATCTCGTACCCCAGGATTATCTCTCTGAAGTGCTTGAGGGACCAGACCATTGCCAAGGCCTCCAGGTCCGTGACGCTGTAGCACTTCTCGGCAGCATTCAGCTTTCTACTGCCATAAGTGATAGGGCAAAGGCGGCCGTCTATTTTCGGCATCAAGGCAAACCCTAGACCTGTGCAGGAGGCGTCGGTTGCAAGGGTGAATGGTAGCCGGAAATCCGGGAAAATAAGGACTGGTGATCGTGTCAGGAGGGACTTCAGTGTGTCAGATGCGTCTTACTGCTCTCGGACCAGGTGAAGGCGGCGTCCTTCGTCAGTAGCCTTGAGAGTGGGTCTGCTATCTTGGTGAATTCTTTGATGAAGGGGCGGTAGAAGCCCGCCAAACCCAAAAAAGGGCTTGACGTGCTTCACCTCCCTGAGTGTTGGGAATGTTAGGACATCCTTCACCTTAGCTGAGTTTGGGGAGATGCCATCAGAGTCCATTGTATGGCCTAGGTAATCGATCTTTTGGCAGAAAAAAATGCACTTCTCCGGGTTGATTGTTAGGCCTGCGTCTGATAGTCTCTCAAGGATTCTGCTCAACTTGGCCTCATGTACGTGGATGTCCTTGGACAACACGAGCAAATAGTCAAGGAAGAGGAACACGTTATCCCCTACCAGGCCCGCCATAATGATGGACATAAAATGGGAGAAGGTGATGGGTGAATTCCTGAGACCAAAGGGCATGAACTTGAACTGGAAGTGTCCTTAAGGTGTGGAGAAGTCTTTTTCCATCTGCACTTGGAAGAATCCCGATTGCAGGTCCAGGGTCGAGAATACTGTGTGACCCTTGCCTACGTCCTGCAGTAGTGAGGATAACGATGGGATGGGGAACCTGTCCGGGATGGTTAAGGCGTTGAGTTTATGGTAGTTGATGACTGGGCAGAGTGACCCATCTTTCTTGGCTACCGGAATCGTGGGTGCGCTCCATGGTGAAGTGCTCCACTCGATGTGATCATCCTCCAGGAGCTTGTTGATCTGTTCAATGAAGGCTTGGCATCAGCTATGCGGGACGCGGTATGTGCGGATGTAGACGGGCTTGGTGTCCTTCTGTAGGTAGATAGTGTGCTCGAGCACGGTTGTACGGTCTATGGGGCGCTCCATGGTGGGCAAGATCTGTGGGAAATCTTTGAATAGTCTGTCGAGATTCGTCTTCCACTCCGCAAAATCGACTGTTGGGGGGCCGTGTCCTGGTGTATGACCTTGGGCTGTGGCGGCTGGTGGCCTTGGCTTGGTGCTGGGCGTAACTGAGGTGTGCAGAATGGAGGCTGCATCGTCCAAAACCACAAATGGGAGGTGCGTGATTTCGCAGTCAAGTGCACTCGTAACGCTCTCGAGGTAGCCCGGGGAGTCATGGGCGTTTATGAGGTGCAGGGAGAAATGACCTGGTATATGGCGGGTAGTGCGAGCAGCCCATGCACGCACACTCCATCGGGTAACACTAGTACTGTGCCGGTCATGGGCAACACGCTCACAAGCACGACACAAAATGTAAATACTGGAAGCACTGTAGTTTCTCTGACCTGGCAGAATGGGGCATCGGACGTGGAGGTCAAGGTGGTTGCGGTAGCGGGTTCTGATGATGGCAAAATCCTGGGTGTGGGTGGAACCACTGGCTTCTGTGCGGGAGGGTGAGGGAATAGTGGCGGTGGCGGCTGCGTCCGGGAGACCGGTAGTGATGTCATTGCTGGTGGGAGCTGTGTGTGTGGTCGTTACCGAGTGGCAATGTGACCTGAGCCACGCAGATGCCTTACATTTCCTTAAGGAGGAAGCTCAGAGTATGCTGACGGCACTTCCGGGGGTCGAGGAAGGTGAGGAGCTCGTGGGAATCAACTCTGATGGGTAGGAGAGGCGCGCCACAGAAGGAGGTGTTACCGGGATATTGTGGTGTGGTTATATTCCCGTTCTTGCGGGCTCGACCACGGGTCTGGTTGGGCGTCTAAAAAACGATGCGATGTCGAGTCGTATGCAAGTCCCAGTGACTTCTTCGCCCTGAGCACGTGGTCGGGGTATGCGCGGCAATCCTCCCATCTATGTCCCTGAGATTGATAGAACGGGCAAAACGCGAGGAAACGGCACTCCCTGGTCCTGTGGCCGCTGTGGGGGCAACGGAGACATACGTCTTTGGGTGGGGTCCACGCATCAGGAACGTCGCGTGAGTCATAGCGTTAGCGAGGGGGTGGGTCGGCGGGAGAGCCTGTGAGGGAGCGTGCAGAGCGGTCATAGGCGGGCCATGAGGTGGACGGCCTGGGGGTTCGTGCTGGTCGTCTGTGGTCTAGTCGGCCGGAGTGTTTGTCTGGGGAGCAGGACTCATGGCGTGCATAGTGGAGTGAAGAAGATAGATCACGTCTTGGGGCGGGAGCCTCCGAGAATGATACGTTTCCTGTGTGAGCCACGACAGCGGGGGCGGACGTGTCAGTGCAGGACGCTCTGCTATAAGCCAGGGTTAGCTGCGTGGGTAGGAGCGAGGTAGTCGTCGGTCGATCATATGAGTGCTGTACAGCATCGCAGAACTTTGCTGGCAGACTGTCAAAGAGAATTCCCTCAGCCAGGTGTGTCTTCACCTTGGGTAGTATGGGCTTGAGGGCGTCATAGAGCGGCTTGAAGTAAGTGTCCTAGCTGAGGGTATCGAGGTAATCCATGACGCCTTGTTTGATGTTGATGACAAAGGCTGTGATGTCATCCTGGGAAAGTGATACAGGCCACAGTTTGAAAACCCTCCATAGCTGGATGCTCGCTTTCCCTCTCGATGTTGTGCATCGCTGAGCGAGCTAGGATTTGAATTCAGTCCAGCCATCGGGGGAATCTTTATCTATGCCCGATAGCGTTTTGCCGACCGTGGCTACTGTTAGGTCAAGACGTTGGGTTACATGTTGAAGGCATTGTTTGGAAAATTCAACTGAGTTACGGTAGATGTTTGGGTCAAGGCTAGAGATGAAATCTTCAGTCTTCAGACAACCCGTGACACTAGTTTTTATCTTTTGTTTATGTTTTGATGTTCAGTTTGCCATTTTATGTTCAGTTTGCCTTTTTATTTTTATTTGATGTGTGTGCCTGTGTGAATCTTTTGTCTTTTATCTAGCCCATATTTTACTTTTTCATGTTTTCTTAAGTTTCCCCATCTTTCCAGTTTTCCGTTTTCTTCTTCCTTTATACTATTGCTTTTAATGTTTTTGTCTCTGTACTTTTATTGTTTTATCACTTCTTAGTCTTTTAGTTATCTTTTTATCTTCTGATTTATTATATCAAATTATTACCGGGAACGCTTTTCCTCAGATTTTCTTTCGTAGGGAGCGTGCGCACCCTCTACCTTTAAAAGGAGCCACACCCCTTTCTTTCGGCCTCTTCTCATTTTCCGTGCTGATGATTCTTGTGTGTTCTGCCGTATGACTGAGGTGTGGGTGGGTGACTGATTCTCGTGGTTTTGCCTGGATATATTTACTGTAAGTACGTGGCTATTGTACATTTTATACATGCATTTGTTTAAGATATTCCGGTGCATAAATAAATGAATACATAATTAGAATTTCTTTCGTTTTGCCCCCACCCTCAGTCAGTTTTATTCGTTTATGTTTTACTTTTTTTTCATACTTTATTCACAGTTTTTATTCTTCCCAGTATTTTCCTGAATGATTTTAAATGGTTTTAGAATATTAGAATATGAAGGGCCAGACTCGTGGACACAATTACTGATAAATTGAAAGTTTAAGGTTGGTCAGTGCAGTAGCCCTACACCCTGACACGCCCGCTACCACTAGCCAGGGCCGTTGCAATCACTACACTTGTGCTTGGGTCGGAGTTTTCTAAGTTCGTGCTTGGTGCTTGCTTGTTTGTTGGCTTGAGCTTCAGGGTAGAAGTTTATCGGAGGTAGGAACTTGGTCAGCGTGGACTTGGTGGGACGAATCTCACCGTCTGCCACCACTGTATGCGTGCCGAGTTACTGAACTGTGTCTGGTGTGAGAGTCTAAGTTCGAGTAGACAGACTCCGGAGTTTTTCTGCTTGACAGGTTTATTACGGGAGGATGGTACAGAGGTTGGACAGAGGTTCAGTCCATACAGTTGGGTGGTGGCTGTCTGTCTGTCGCGCGCAGGCGACCCAGCTTTATACACGATATTGTGGAGTGTTGAAGAGGTGCCGTAGAGTGTCAGAGGAAGAAGAGACGGTGTAAACAGAGTGAGACGTCACAGGCGGAAGGTGCGGACTGCCGCATTCCGGTGAGTTGTAGTGAGCTGCCGCTCTTACTGCCTCTTCTGACGACCCACACCCCGCTCAGCATCACCGGAACCCCCCCTATGAAGCCCCGAGAAAAGAAAACTAATTTTGGACCAGGGCGTGAGGATTCCGACGGAGGCGCTGACGGAGACACTGCGAAGGGTGCACCTGACGGAGGCGCTGTAGGAGGACGATGGCGACGCCCTGGGCATTCCTTCCAAATTACGAGGAGAGATGGTAAGTATTACGAGCCGATGACGCCCCGATTTCCTGCTCGAGGCCTGTGAAGGATGACGTCGGGAGGTCGCCCTCGAAAATACGGATTTGGCAAGATGGCGCCCAAGATGGCGACGGACAAGAGGTTGAGGAAAATCGTCAACGGGCATTTGGCGCCA
>NC_091580.1:15029402-15031902 GCF_042767895.1 Penaeus vannamei | reverse complement strand
GAACAAGTTAAAAGATCCAAGTTAAAGTCTCCAGCAAGTATGCATAGTTTGTTTTCAGAACATGCAGTTGTGAGGATATCACTTAATTTTTCCATGAAGCTATGAATATTACTTTTTGGCCTTCTATAAATCTCCCCAACTAGAACATTCTTTGTTGGTGTTTTAATTTCAGCAAATACTGATTCAATGGCATTTTCACTGTAAGTGAGATCAGTTCTGAGAACGGAGTTGAGTCTCTCATGTACATACAGAGACACACCACCGCTTTTCCTAGACCGGTTATTAGAATAAGCATTATATTGTGGTATTTCAAATAAATGTTGAATATCATTACTTAGTCTGGTTTCACACAATCCAATAATGTCAAAGGCTTCACCATTATGAACTATGCATTCCGCTAGTAATGTCTCGAGATGTTCCGGGGCAGATCTTATGTTATGGCTTAAGATGCTGACTTGATGCTCTTTAGCATTACTGTGGATGTGAGAGTTACAATTTGCTGTACCAGGGAATACATAGTTGCATAATGGATCGGTCATCCCGAGCGAATTTTCTATAAATAAGTCAGGATCATCATTTGAAAATTCGACATCGTTATCACATGTAAAGTTATTATATTTCAGAGTTTCTAAAATGTCTAATGAGATTACAGGGTTTGGTGAATCTGATAGAAGACAGATTAAATCATCGTCATTAATGCTATAAAAGGGTAGATTGTCCAACAGTACCATAATGGAAATATTTACATAAATATCACGTCGATATTATCTACTTTTTCACTCACAGCGGTTTTTCCTGGTTCCGGTGGGCTTCGATCTCAGGGCCATTCCAGCGTTTCTGTCGTGTGTCGTACCTAGTTTGTGGGTTTGCTGGTTTGACGTGGTGTGCGAAGAACGTGGCGGGGGTCCGCCAGTCGTGGCACCAACAGCTCCAGCAGCAATGGTACTGGAAGAAGAATCCGTGGCAATGGAGGCAGCGGCATCATGTGTGGCACCAGGGGCATCAGCATCCGTGGCACCAGAGGCATCTATTGCATTGGAGGCAACAGAAACCGAGGTACTAGCCAGGAAAGCACCAGAGGTTTCTGTTAAAGTGGTGGAGGCGTCGACGTCTGTGGCACTGGAGGCACTAAGTGTGGCAGAGGAGGCATCTCTGGAGATATAGGTAGACTTAGCATTTCCGTCAGCGAAACCTAGTGGGGGAACACTAGTGTCACACTCTAGGAAGAGTGTGGCTGTGTGCACGGGCGGTGGGCCCGTGGGTGTTCGAGGCTCCTGTTGACCCCATGCAGAATCAGACGGGAAATGAGGAGCTCTTTGCATGAATGGTGATGCGGGCGGCGATGAGGGAGCGGAAGGAACCGATGGCGCCGTTTGTCTACTGGGTTCTCGAGGACGCACTGATCTCTGCCTCTCCTTTATTACCAACTTGCGGTAATTGAAGTATGCTACTTTCCCGTCTCTCTTGGCGGCTCGTAAGGCTGGCATCTGGGCTTTTCTCATCTCCAGTGAATTACGACACAGGTCCTCGTTGATGTAAACACCAGTCCTCGTGTTTGCCAGTTTTCGCCTGTCCTGGAAGACAGCATCCCGATCCGTGTAACGAGTGAACCTCACCACAATATCACGAGGCGCAGCGTTCCTTATGAGGGTGCCCACTCGATGTACCCGCTCGAATTCCGGCGTTAGCTGGAAGTGACGCTGGAGGAAGGCGGCTACCCTAGACTGGCTCTTTTCCCACGTCTCGTTCTTGTCCTCCGGCAGACCGCTGATTCGTAGATTGTTCCTACGACTATAATCGTCGAGGTAATCTATCCTCTCTTTCATTTCATTGTTTTCCTTCTTTATTTGTTCATTCTCCTTGATCAGTTCAGCATTATTCCTCTTTAGATTATCAATTATCGGTTTAAGATCCTCTAGCTGGTGGTGTGCGAACTCAAGGCTTTTTGTTAGTTCGCCGATTTTTGCAGTTGCATCGTTGTTCATGCGTAACACGCGATCGATGGCCTCGTTGTTAGAGCGCGCTATGTGGTCCAGTGTGTCACTCAAAGCATTCTTTTGGACATCCAGAAGTGACAAGACTTCGGCGCGAGTAATGCCTGGCGCCGCGGTAGGGCTGGCGCGGCCGTTGGGAGGCATTATGCGGAGCGTCACGAAGCGCGGGAAAGAGCTTGGCGGATCAGGAGGGGTCGGTGGGCTGCAGGGGGCCGGGAGAGGGGGAGGGCAGGAGGGTGGGTATGGGTCCGTGCAGTGAGGTCGAGCGTGACGTCACGGAGCAACTGCGCATGCGCAAACTTGGGGAAATTTGAACAGTGAGGCTTGAGATTTTCAATATTCCGTCCAAAAGAATACAAGTCCTTAAATTTAGCACTGTAAACTATTCATCTGCGAGGTCACTGAGACCTTACTGTGTATCTTGACAAGGTTGGTGAGGATGCACTGCTTGTTTACCTTGTTATTAGGACGAAACAATGAGCGTTGCTGTTTAGGAGCCACCTCCG
>NC_091580.1:15017150-15027150 GCF_042767895.1 Penaeus vannamei | reverse complement strand
TACATATATATATATATATATATATATATATATATATATATATATATATACATATATATGAATGTATGTATATACATATTTATGAATATATATGTATGTATGTATATACATATTTATGCATATATATATATATATATATATATATATATATATATATATATATATATATATATATATGAGTAGATATAGACGCAGATTTAGGCTCATCTAGGTCACCAGGTTACATAAGTAGGTCACCAGGAAGTGGCATAATTAGGTCACATACATAATTAGGTTAATGATGTAAATAGGTCATGTAATTACGTGACCTAAATAATAACAACAACAACAACATCTGGTAATTACATGTTGTGGAATGAGAGCAGGTGGTATGTAATAAGGCACATGTTATAAATAGTTTAACGTGTTCATGACCGCCACTACAGGTGGATAATGACCTTGTACTGATAGCGACCGAGCATGCTCGCCTGGGAAACAACCGACTTTCTACTCAAGGGGAGAGGGGGTGGGGGGTAAATGACCTCTCATACAGAGTAATTACACGTTTGGAAAGGTAACCCAAGGAAATTCCTCGCTCGCATAAAATAATTATAGGATGAGGGCGACAATAATCAATCAATCACAATAGAGGTACCCCCAGAAGAAGAAGCTGAAGAAGAACAATAACAAGAAACAAACATGCACCCAGCTGCCAACATGGAGAGCGCCCCCTCCGCCTCTCTAGAGCAATAATGATAAGATGAGAGGAAGAAGAAAAGGAAGAAGTAGACAAACAAACAAACATGCATTATCCCCATACCCCAAACACACTATGGACAGAACGACTCACCGCTATGGGTACCCCTTACCTCGTTACGTACGTACCTGACGTGTCACAACAGGGTGACTTAATGACTTCAAGAAGTAATTATCATAATCCATTACTGAAAATCAATAACCGTGACTAATGAGGGAGAATACGCACCCGAAAAATGTCCTCTTCTCTCCAAAACAATAACAATAATATTGAGAATGAAAGATAGAAGAACAAACAAATATGCACTCTGATGACATAGGTCAAACTATCAACCTGAGAGCGTGTCACTGGTTTCATCCCCTCCCCCATCTCAGCAAGAAGAAGAGAAGAAGAAGCAGACAAACATGCACCTAGCTGTAGGTGTTACAGGTGATTCACCCTTCCCCCCCCCCTTCCATTCCCACATTCCCCATATGCCCCCCTTAACCAAACACAATATGGACCTGCGGTATCCCCTTAATACGTACCAGACGTGTCATAACAGAAAGTAGACATATGGAGGGTGCCTCCCTCTCCCCTCTTCTCAAAAGCAATGATAATGGCTATATCTCATGTCTGAACATGTAAGAGGAAGAAGACGAAAAGACAAACAAACAAACGTGTACCCAGATGCTGGCAGAGATCAGGGTATTGATCCAATAACAGGTGTTAGTTACCCCCTCCCCCTTCTTAGGTTGAAAGAGGGTCATTTCCGAAGTGAGTTAGGTCACAGAACTATTCACCGTGTTTAAGATTGTAGCAAAAACAAACAAACTGCACAATAGACCGATGGACAACTAGATGCGATAAGGGTTAAGAATATTGATCTTGAGGGGGAGGGGTTGTGCGAGGTAAACGATCATGGACTTTGATCTGACAATTATATTTAGCCTTCCATCATGTTTTAACACGCAGTTTTAGCTTGAACCGCTAAAGCATCCCAATAATAAGAATACAATGCGATGAAAAGGATGATAAAAATCGTTATGTACTCAATATACCTTTATTATCACCTTCAAATATATACTACCACAAACAAATAGACATGCTTAAATCATACTTGGGCCCTATATCCATCTCCCGCGTTAACTAAAAACTAACGTCTTCCTCATCGCTCATGATTGCCGAGTGAGGGCGTATTCCGGTAACGAGGATGATAATGCAACCACATCCGTGACGGCGGCGCTGCAATCTCATCTCGAGGTGTAACCAAACAAGAAAGAGAAAGCTATATTAACCAACACTGAGTTTTAAGATCTTGACATACAAATATAAGCATTTGGCAAAGTCAAATTCTCATTCCATTAACACATGCAAAAAATTGACTCGCAAAACCGTAAATGATAACTTTTTCACAAATGCGCATTATAACAAAGGAGCAGTCCTCGCATGAATAACAGGAATTACTTTCTTTCGTGGTCGATTACTAACTTTGAGACCTCCACTCATCTTTTAACATGTTATATCAGCCATTCTTATATTTCAAATGCTTCTTCACAATAACTACAATTCAGCGAAAAGGATCATTAAACTCTTTTTTTGCAGGCAATGTCTTTATTATGGCTTTCAGCCTTACACAAACGCACATTTTAACCGGCGATAATGCAATATAAGAAATTTTGAATCGGTTTTTATTCGACTTAAATTTAATACGCAAATATAAATGCGGCAACCGCCATCTCGCATATTTGCACATGTGGATTTGTCATATTTGCGAGATAATTATCCCGCCCGCACAACCGATATGACATTTTAAAACCTCATTCTACTGTATATACTACCAAGCTCGCGAAAATAGGTAATAGTGCGAATTATTTCTTCTCAGAACTCATGCCATAGGTCTTGAATTGCATCGTCAGCCTCTTGTTAGTAAGTTTGTTCTGACTGGTTAGGACGAGCGGCGTGACACGTTTCCCACTTTGACAGAAAAATGTTAATGAATTCATCCTTTTCATTCCTGCTTCTGCAACTAACAGGCGAACTACGTAATAGATTAAAAAATAGCTTCCCTTCTGATATAAAAAACACTAATGTAAACATTGGTGATGGGTCCTCCATTTTATGACAATATAAAAAGAAGAATCAACACGAAATGCTGGCTAGCTTTTTAGTGATTTACCCAACCTTTATACCCTCAAAATCGCCTATATTACAAGTATATGGCAAAGAGAAGGAACCATGCAACTCCCTCGTTGGTTACAGTAATCTCCCTTGTCAGGAGCGTGCTCACTGTCAGAATGATTTTTGTCTGTTATAAGAACAGAAACAGCATTGTAAAAAGGTAAAAAATATCCTTGCTTGAGAGCATAAATTCAACCAAACTCCCGCAATCGTCTTTCTCACTTGCCAACAAATATGCGGTTAAAGATCGAAGTAAATAACTTGCTATCTTTCGGAGATGGTCCCCTCTCCGTCGGCCTACTGCGATTTACTTTATTGGGGAACGCCCACCTAGGCACCATTTTTAAAAAGTAATGCACCCTTACATTGTATCAAATCTCCCCGTGCAAAGAGAAACAACTATTTTTACACCGGCATTGAATAAAACTTGCTACTCGACTTCTTCAATATTTTCTGATAAACTTAATACCCATTCATATCAGATTAAGAAACACTGATATGTCTAAACATCTCCTGGCTAAGATATAATGTTTTACTAAGTAATTCACTAATTGCCATAGCGACTAAACCCGTTAAAGGTCTCCTAAAACAATTTCTATCTTAAAAAAAAAGTACAAAAGAGAAGGTTTTCAGCAATTGTAACACATTTCTTTTTTTTTTACGTTTTAGCCATAGGCTCTTTATCTACTCAAAGGTTTTGATTAGATATGAAGACGTTTTAGGATAAAATGATATAACTCGTTTGCCTTTCTTGTCATAGAGTTTTTATAATTTTACCTGTATTACGCACATTTAGGCACCATTTTAAAAAAGTAATGTATGCATTAAGTGACTTACCAATTGTCGTAGCGACGAAAACCGTTAAAGGCCCTTAAAAACCATTTCACCTTCAAAATAAAAAAGTGAGAAAAACAAACGTATAAAAGAAGACCATGCAATTGTTAACATACTATTTGACGTTTTAGCAGCAGATTCTTTATCAAAACAAGGAACTTTTATATGATATGAAAAAGTTTTAGGTGAAAATAACTTGTTTGTCCTTCGTTTCAGAGAGCTTTTATAATTTTACGTCTATTGGACATAGATAAATTCGCCTAAAACAAGGATTTTCGACCAAGGATAAATTTACTCCAAAGGAGTAGAAAGTGTACATGACAGCCTCGTTGCGATAGGTCTTAGCAGCTAGCATGCGAATTTCCATTTCTTTTCTTAAACCAAGTCACCAGCAACTATACATTTTCCATAATCAACATATTGCAAACATAAAAAAAACAAAGGCGCTTACTTTCCATGCGTCTGCATTAGACATTCCTGATTTTTACACGGTTGTAAAGGTGTATGTGGCGAACAACATAGAGCCAAGGAGGTAAATTATAGAGGTAAGGTTAAAATCACACACCTAAAGAGAAAAAGTGGGAAACCGATTCAATATTTTCAGTACTTTAGTCATTAATGGCAAGTAGAAAACACTCGTGTGGGGAAAAAAATCACATAATGTCATAATAAGGGAGATAAAAACGCCCTTTTACTTAACTTAAGAGAAAAACAAAATTATTTTTTACTCAGATACAAGAACGATTGAAGTATATATACATATGAGTGGAGCATATTTTTGCGGGCCATGAAAATATATGGCAAAACCGTTAAAACGTTTCGCATTGCCGTCATCTTTAACAGAAGGCATGTATATTACAGTAAAATAAGCTTTGTGCAATTGAATACATTTGTTTTTTCTATAATAATACAAAAAGTCAATTTGCTCATCAATACTACAAAAGTCTTATTTCTCTTAAGATGTCCTCCTGAACAGTGATGATGCTTTGTCCAATATACAGATGATGGAAGACCTTACGCAGAGGCAGAGAATACCGCGACTTGTCACGAGCTATTGGTCTCACCAACATACTTGGCGAAAAAACAGAAGTACTCGTCTCGACTCCATTCGTGAAGAATTGCTTGGTTAATGAATATCTCACCTTTAAATCGCACCCTTTCAGTCATTTGACCAAGGTAAATCCCCATGTTCTACGTATGTAGAATGACACGTCTCTTTGCTGGTCCTCGTAGCACATCCTTCTACACACCTGTTCGTTCCGCCAGATCACGCAGTCTGCTTCCCCTATCAAACATGCCATACCTTGTTGGTGGATCCTATCCTGGCCCCTCCCTCTCGACTATACGCGATGGTAAGTAAAAGTAGTGATTTTGATCATAAATGTAGGTATAACATGACCACACGACACTGAATATGTATCTCCAAGACGATGTGTATTTGGTGATGTGTGTAATTATACGAGTGTCGAGCTTGGAGGGTCCTTGTGAAGAAAACGTAAGGATTTTGTAAAACCATAAGACAGTAATATCTCTTCATAAGTATTTATGAATACTAATAACCCATATGGTTGGTCGGAAAGAAGGGCAAAAAATTGTCGAAACCATTTCTCAGAAACGAATCTGCATAGGTTGCCAACTAGTTCCATCAAGTTTTACTTCTCTTTCCTCGCGAATCATCTTCCTTTCCGCACACAGATACACGATGAAAGGAGGAGACGACTTGCAGTTTTTCTGAAATGGTACCTCCGACATCGGTTACGGAAGTCTCCTTTGTTGAAAAGAGCATTTAGATAGAGGTTTATGAATAGTAACCTCATCCGAGTAATCATATCATATTTTCTAAAATTATATAATGTAAAAATATGGAGACATTCCTGTATGACAAACCTTGCTTACCTACAATGTCAATAGTTTCATAAAACCTTGTTGTATAAAGAAGAAATTAACATTACTAAAAAGTTTTAATGCACTTTGCCTCAGAAAGGATTTTCATTCAGCAGAAAAACGGTTTGTTATCACCCACCTCTTTCGCCGGAGAGGCGAAAGAGGCGGATAATAGTGCGAATGGTTTATAACAAACAAGGGTGCCTAAGAAAAATCATTTTCATTCAGCAGATAAACTGTTAGTTATCACCTACCTCTGACTTGTCTGTTCAGAGTATATTTCCCCTCGGTAATACTAGCTGCAGTTTAAACAAGGCATATTGCTATACGTTTATTTGCGCACACGCCGCACTCATCGCCGGGGTTGCTGCTTGCGAGAAGTACAAACGCCCGCGACAACGACAACGGCGGCGACTGCGGAAAGTAAAGACGCATGCGACGACCGCGGCGGGCGGTGGCGGCGGCGGGGCGGCGGTGGTAGCGACGGAGACAGCGGCGGCGGCAGCGGCGGGCGTCTCGGGGAGGAAGGGCGAGGGGGGGGGGGGGTTCTAGTTGATACAATACATATTTCTCAAGTTTTCGTAAAGACGTAAATGTTTTAAAATTGTAATTTTTTTATGAGCTTCATGTAGGTTACCTTCAATATCAAAGAATATTTTAACTAACTGATATTTCTTAAATCTTATGCTAAGACATGTAAATGCTTTAAAACTATACAAATTTGTGATGGACTTCATGTAGTCGCCGCCGTTGTCGTTATCGCGGGCGTTTGTACTTCTCGCAAGCAGCAACCCCGGCGATGAGTGCGGCGTGTGCGCAAATAAACGTATAGCAATATGCCTTGTTTAAACTGCAGCTAGTATTACCGAGGGGAAATATACTCTGAACAGACAAGTCAGAGGTAGGTGATAACTAACAGTTTATCTGCTGAATGAAAATGATTTTTCTTTGGCACCCTTGTTTGTTATAAACCATTCGCACTATTATCCGCCTCTTTCGCCTCTCCGGGGAAAGAGGTGGGTGATAACAAACCGTTTTTCTGCTGAATGAAAATCCTTTCTGAGGCAAAGTGCATTAAAACTTTTTAGTAATGTTAATTTCTTCTTTATACAACAAGGTTTTATGAAACTATTGACATTGTAGGTAAGCAAGGTTTGTCATACAGGAATGTCTCCATATTTTTACATTATATAATTTTAGAAAATATGATATGATTACTCGGATGAGGTTACTATTCATAAACCTCTATCTAAATGCTCTTTTCAATAAAGGAGACTTCCGTAACCGATGTCGGAGGTACCATTTCAGAAAAACTGCAAGTCGTCTCCTCCTTTCATCGTGTATCTGTGTGCGGAAAGGAAGATGATTCGCGAGGAAAGAGAAGTAAAACTTGATGGAACTAGTTGGCAACCTATGCAGATTCGTTTCTGAGAAATGGTTTCGACAATTTTTTGCCCTTCTTTCCGACCAACCATATGGGTTATTAGTATTCATAAATACTTATGAAGAGATATTACTGTCTTATGGTTTTACAAAATCCTTACGTTTTCTTCACAAGGACCCTCCAAGCTCGACACTCGTATAATTACACACATCACCAAATACACATCGTCTTGGAGATACATATTCAGTGTCGTGTGGTCATGTTATACCTACATTTATGATCAAAATCACTACTTTTACTTGACCATCGCGTATAGTCGAGAGGGAGGGGCCAGGATAGGATCCACCAACAAGGTATGGCATGTTTGATAGGGGAAGCAGACTGCGTGAGCTGGCGGAACGAACAGGTGTGTAGAAGGATGTGCTACGAGGACCAGCAAAAAGACGTGTCATTCTACATACGTAGAACATAGGGATTTACCTTGGTCAAATGACTGAAAGGGTGCGATTTAAAGGTGAGATATTCATTAACCAAGCAATTCTTCACGAATGGAGTCGAGACGAGTACTTCTGTTTTTTCGCCAAGTATGTTGGTGAGACCAATAGCTCGTGACAAGTCGCGGTATTCTCTGACTCTGTGTAAGGTCTTCCATCATCTGTATATTGGACAAAGCATCATCACTGTTCAGGAGGACATCTTAAGAGAAATAAGACTTTTGTAGTATTGATGAGCAAATTGACTTTTTGTATTATTATAGAAAAAACAAATGTATTCAATTGCACAAAGCTTATTTTACTGTAATATACATGCCTTCTGTTAAAGATGACGGCAATGCGAAACGTTTTAACGGTTTTGCCATATATTTTCATGGCCCGCAAAAATATGCTCCACTCATTTGTATATATACTTCAATCGTTCTTGTATCTGAGTAAAAAATAATTTTGTTTTTCTCTTAAGTTAAGTAAAAGGGCGTTTTTATCTCCCTTATTATGACATTATGTGATTTTTTTTCCCCACGCGAGTGTTTTCTACTTGCCATTAATGACTAAAGTACTGAAAATATTGAATCGGTTTCCCACTTTTTCTCTTTAGGTGTGTGATTTTAACCTTACCTCTATAATTTACCTCCTTGGCTCTATGTTGTTCGCCACATACACCTTTACAACCGTGTAAAAATCAGGAATGTCTAATGCAGACGCATGGAAAGTAAGCGCCTTTGTTTTTTTATGTTTGCAATATGTTGATTATGGAAAATGTATAGTTGCTGGTGACTTGGTTTAAGAAAAGAAATGGAAATTCGCATGCTAGCTGCTAAGACCTATCGCAACGAGGCTGTCATGTACACTTTCTACTCCTTTGGAGTAAATTTATCCTTGGTCGAAAATCCTTGTTTTAGGCGAATTTATCTATGTCCAATAGACGTAAAATTATAAAAGCTCTCTGAAACGAAGGACAAACAAGTTATTTTCACCTAAAACTTTTTCATATCATATAAAAGTTCCTTGTTTTGATAAAGAATCTGCTGCTAAAACGTCAAATAGTATGTTAACAATTGCATGGTCTTCTTTTATACGTTTGTTTTTCTCACTTTTTTATTTTGAAGGTGAAATGGTTTTTAAGGGCCTTTAACGGTTTTCGTCGCTACGACAATTGGTAAGTCACTTAATGCATACATTACTTTTTTAAAATGGTGCCTAAATGTGCGTAATACAGGTAAAATTATAAAAACTCTATGACAAGAAAGGCAAACGAGTTATATCATTTTATCCTAAAACGTCTTCATATCTAATCAAAACCTTTGAGTAGATAAAGAGCCTATGGCTAAAACGTAAAAAAAAAAAAAAAATGTGTTACAATTGCTGAAAACCTTCTCTTTTGTACTTTTTTTTAAAAGATAGAAATTGTTTTAGGAGACCTTTAACGGGTTTAGTCGCTATGGCAATTAGTGAATTACTTAGTAAAACATTATATCTTAGCCAGGAGATGTTTAGACATATCAGTGTTTCTTAATCTGATATGAATGGGTATTAAGTTTATCAGAAAATATTGAAGAAGTCGAGTAGCAAGTTTTATTCAATGCCGGTGTAAAAATAGTTGTTTCTCTTTGCACGGGGAGATTTGATACAATGTAAGGGTGCATTACTTTTTAAAAATGGTGCCTAGGTGGGCGTTCCCCAATAAAGTAAATCACAGTAGGCCGACGGAGAGGGGACCATCTCCGAAAGATAGCAAGTTATTTACTTCGATCTTTAACCGCATATTTGTTGGCAAGTGAGAAAGACGATTGCGGGAGTTCGGTTGAATTTATGCTCTCAAGCAAGGATATTTTTTACCTTTTTACAATGCTGTTTCTGTTCTTATAACAGACAAAAATTATTCTGACAGTGAGCACGCTCCTGACAAGGGAGATTACTGTAACCAACGAGGGAGTTGCATGGTTCCTTCTCTTTGCCATATACTTGTAATATAGGCGATTTTGAGGGTATAAAGGTTGGGTAAATCACTAAAAAGCTAGCCAGCATTTCGTGTTGATTCTTCTTTTTATATTGTCATAAAATGGAGGACCCATCACCAATGTTTACATTAGTGTTTTTTATATCAGAAGGGAAGCTATTTTTTAATCTATTACGTAGTTCGCCTGTTAGTTGCATAAGCAGGAATGAAAAGGATGAATTCATTAACATTTTTCTGTCAAAGTGGGAAACGTGTCACGCCGCTCGTCCTAACCAGTCAGAACAAACTTACCAACAAGAGGCTGACGATGCAATTCAAGACCTATGGCATGAGTTCTGAGAAGAAATAATTCGCACTATTACCTATTTTCGCGAGCTTGGCAGTATATACAGTAGAATGAGGTTTTAAAATGTCATATCGGTTGTGCGGGCGGGATAATTATCTCGCAAATATGACAAATCCACATGTGCAAATATGCGAGATGGCGGTTGCCGCATTTATATTTGCGTATTGAATTTAAGTCGAATAAAAACCGGTTCAAAATTTCT
>NC_091580.1:15004650-15012150 GCF_042767895.1 Penaeus vannamei | reverse complement strand
GTTTTCGTTAATACCCTTAGATAAGCCATTCCAGTCCGGGATATTTTAAAAGAACAAAAAGTGGATTTATGAAAGTAACAGAAACATAAACCCCCAACAATATATATATATATATATATATATATATATATATATATATATATATATATGTGTGTGTGTGTGTGTGTGTGTGTGTGTGTGTGTGTATGTATCTGTCCCTCTCTATCTCTATCTATCTGACTATCTGTGTGTGTATCTATCTTTCTGTCTCTCTCTCTCAATCTCACACTTTTTTTCTCTCCATCTCTTTCTATCTCTCTCCATACACACATACACACACATACACACACACACACACACACACACACACACACACACACGCACACACACTCGCACACACACGTACACACACACACACACACAATATATACATATATATATATATATATATATATATATATATATATATGTATGTATGTGTGTCTATCCGTCTTTCTCTTTCTTACTTTTTTTGTTTCTCTCTCTCTCTCTTCCTCTGTCTTTATTTCTCCCCCCCCCCCCTCTCTCTCTCTATCTTTCTCTGAGTCTATCCGCCGTGGAGAACCGACGTGTTTTTGCTTTCTTCCCACCATAGTGTTTGCTGCAACGACAGACACTCCCGCCACTGACTGGTCTCGGCCACCACTGAAAATAGGTATCTCTACACCTTTTGTAAGAATTTTTCTAATGCAAAAACACCAAGATTCAAAAACAGCATGAACCCTTCTTCAGTAATCAAAATATCATTGAAAATAAATTTGATTTGCTGATCGAAATGTTCACCGATCAACAATCTGCAATAATCAGTTTGATTAGCCAAGGAGTGATGCCTCCTTAGCAGGAATGCGGAAAGGAAGCATCCGTCACAGCAGCCTCGACCCCATCCCCATCCCATCACGCAACATCCGATCTCCCAACCCCTGCCCACAATCAATCTGCCTATCAATCTTTCCCTTTCGTCCCCTGCTAGAATGTCCATAACCTCTACGCCAAATGAACACACACAACCATACCCCCCTCCTACATCTCCTACGGCAGTACCACGACCAACCCCTCTCCTTCCTCTCCCCTAACCCTAACCCCTCCCCTTCATCTCAACTAACTCCGACCCAGCGAACCCGTGACCCTGCTGACGCACCAGCCTCCCCTCGTCCGGTGCCACGCAAGCGATTACCCAAGACGAGGAAGGGTTCGTTCAAGTCAGCACTAGAGAACAAAGAAAAAAAGCTAGAGAGGAAAGCCACACGCCAAAACGCATGCAAGGTGCCGACCGTCCCCAGACACAAACGAGGAAGATATTGAGGACTTCCTTGAAAATAAGTTCGATAATATCTCCAATGTGAGAACATTCAAAACAAAAATAACATACAATTATTACTCGTTTCGGAGTCACTATAAGAAGCAAAGATGTTAACCCTGATCTAGTCCGACGTCTTTCTTAATAACATGAAGGTGTTCCTCAATAGAAACAAGTTCAAAGGCACGCAGAATGTTTAACGCTGCAAGTCCGGCGGTCAAAGCACTAAACACTATCAGAATCGAGCACAGTCTCTCCTCGGACATTTCGAAGAAATTGAATTAGTAATTAAGGAGAAAGATATCGATATCCTGTGCATTAGTGAAACTTGGCTTCACCAAGAAATATCAAGCAGTTTCATCAGCATTCCAACTTTCATATTTATAGATATGATGCAAGCCGTGGTGGTCTATATTCAGGTTATATGTAAGAGATACCCTTAGATCAAATAAGATCTCTACAACTGTAAATAATACAGTTGTAGAGGACATCTGGATAACCGTACAAAGTAATATGCACCCTTCCATCTTCGTCGGCACAATCTATAGATACCCACATCCTATGGCAGAATCTTTTGAGTATCTCGAGAATATTTTCAGAGAAATGCCATTAAAAGAAAACCCTGTTTATCCTATGTGATTTAAATGATGTAAGCAAATCAAATGCAAAGTTAAGGGGGCCGTCGTAACGAAAATTTTCAAAAATACTCGCTTTTTTTTTTTTTTTTTTTAATCTCATGTCATCTAGTGGGCTTTGGCAATCTCGTGATGTAATATTTTTACTAAATATGTAAAATTAACTGGGATAGTTAATAAAAATAAACTAAAACAACTCAAACAAGCCTACAAGGATTACAGAAAGTACCTCTTCTATATTAGGTGTCATAATAACAGACACAATATTATTCTTCAAACAGACGGTAGGTATCCTATGCCCAATTGCTGGTCAAGAGCTTTGTACGTTGACCTTAAATATGGGGAAAAAAAAAACAAAGCGACAACCAGTCACTAAAACTCCTCGTTATCTAACTTACTTTCCGTACATTATAGCAACAGTAAGGTCAATGAATGTATAAATGATTCTGCCGAAACATGGGATATGGTTAAGACATTAGTGCCAAATAAGAAACAAAACACAAACATTTCCCAAAATTCCACAAATAGTAGAACACTTTAATAAGTTCTTTGCAGAAGTCGGTAGACTCACGAACAGACAACCGTCTCCACACATCGACACAACATAGATGAAACGAGGCCTAAAACAAACATTTTCAGACCGTAACCAGCAGGAGTAATAACAATTATATTAACAACAAAACACTTAAGAAAAACAAATTCCGTAGGAGCTGATGGCACTGCAAATCGTTTCATAAACGATAGTCTACCAGCTATTGCATACTATCTGACGGTCATCATTAGTAAATCCATAGTCACCGATGTTTATCCATCACTTTGGAAACATAGTATCTTTACACCTAATCCGGAGATATAGACGAAATGAATGATTATCGACTCATCACTATACTGCAAGTAATATCTAAAATTCCCGATAAAATGCAAACCAATTAACAACATTTTTGGAAGAGAAAAACCTTATATCTAACACGAAACACGACTTTAGAAGTAAACTGCCAACCGAAACAGCATTACTAAAACTCACAAATAAAATGTACAACATAGACATCAACCAGATAAATTTGCTCACTATATGTGACTTATCGAAGGCTTTTGATAGCGTCAGCCATTAAATACTTCTCAAAAAATCAACAAATCACGGAATTGATAACTTTCGGTTCAGAAATTACTTGTCCGCGAGATCTAAATGTGTCAAAATCCATGAAAATGTATCATCAAAGAAAGTTTCGTTCGGTGTTCCACAAGGCTCCATCCTTGGCCCAATCTTATTAATTATAATTATTAATAATCTGTCATCAATTGCAAAAAACTGTCTTCTTATTCAGTACGCTGATGACTAAATTTCTTCACGCTGCCTCTGTTAACAATTTGAATGAGTTGCTAGGAAAAGCTAAACAAATCCTAACAGAAACAAAACAATACTTTGAAATGAATGGCATGAAGCTAAATCCACAGAAAACAAGGTTGCTACATGAAACCCAACACAACAGTAAATAATCTAGGAGTAAACATAGACATATACATGACATGTGAGACACACATTGACCACATCTACAGAAAAGTAATAGGCACTCTGATATACTTAAATCACATCAAAAATGAAATACCCACAGAAAGAAGAATTGATGTCACTTAGTATAGCACTTAAAATTAATTACTGCCTAATCATCTCCTCAAATAAAACACAAATAAAAAGGACAGAGAAACTACAGAACTTTGCAGCAAGAGTAGTACTGGGAAATATAAATCACATCACACCACATATCAACAAACAAAAATTGTTGTGACAGAAATACAGCTATGACACATGCATTCTAATCCATAAAATCATACAAGGAATTTACCTACACTGACTATCACCTATACAGACAACAGGTAACATAACGGGTGTCCATAGAAGGCAAAACAACTGCATATGATTATATCAAAAGATCGAATGCAGAAACCAGTGCAAGAAATATGCAAATCCGAGGACTGAGGATTTGGAACCAATTAACTGAAAATATTAGAAATATTTCCAATCAAAAGACATTTAAAACAAAAGTGAAAGAACATCTACTGAAACATCAATAGCATCAGGCTCTGAAACATCAACCCGAGCGCGATATTGCAATCGCTTATAATATTAGTGTTATGTGTAATTTTGTTTCACAAGCAATATCTATGTTCATAGCATCTTATCCATAGTATAAACACCGCATATGTAATTAATGGAATAAAGTGTTTGAATTTGAACTCTCTATATCTGTGTATATGTGTATGTCGATCTATCTCTTTTTGTGTCTCTTTCTCTCTCTCTCTCTCTCTCTCTCTCTCTCTCTCTCTCTCTCTCTCTCTCTCTCTCTCTCTCTCTCTCTCTCTATATATATATATATATATATATATATATATATATATATATATGTGTGTGTGTGTGTGTGTGTGTGTGTGTGTGTGTGTGTGTGTGTGTGTGTGTGTGTGTGTGTGTGTGTGTGTGTATGTATGTATATATCTGTCTCTCTGTGTGTGTATCTCTCTCGCTATCTATCTTTTTTTCTCTCTCCATCTATCTATCTGTGTGTGGGGGGGTGTCAGTCTGTTTAACTCGCCATCTCCCCATGAAATTATTTCAGGAGTGTTTTTGCTCCTCTCGCATTGTGCCCTCCTTTATCTTCCCTCTTCCGTTTTATTGTCGGAGAGAGAGAGCGCGTCTCTCTCTCTCTCTCTCTCTCTCTCTCTCTCTCTCTCTCTCTCTCTCTCTCTCTCTCTCTCTCTCTCTCTCTCTCTCTCTCTCTCTCTCTATATATATATATATATATATATATATATATATATATATATATATATATATCTGCCTGATTTCCTATTTGTGTATGTCTGTGTCTTATCTCTCTGTCTCTCTCTTTCTCTCCCTCTCGCCCCCTCTCTCCATCTGTGTGTGTGTGGGCGTGTGTGTCTAACTCGCCAATTATTTGAAAAGTGTTTTTGCTCCTCCTCTCCCGTATTATGTCTTCCATTGTCTTCCCTTTTCTATCTTATTGTCGGAGAGAGAGAGCGTGTGTGTCTATCTATCTCTCTCTTTTTTTTCTCTCTATCTATATCTGTCTATGTGTGCGATTATATCTATCTATCTATCTATCTCACTATATATATACATATATATATATATATATATATATATATATATATGTGTGTGTGTGTGTGTGTGTGTGTGTGTGTGTGTGTGTGTGTGTGTGTGTGTGTGTGTGTGTGTGTTTGTGTGTGTATGTATATATATATATATATATATATATATATATATATATATATATATATATATATATATATGTATGTATATATATATAATATATATATGTATATATATATATATATATATATATATATATATATATATATATATATGTATATACATATATATATATATAATATATATATTATGTATATATATATATATATATATATATATATATATATATATACATATATATATATATATATATATATATATACATATACACATATATATATACATAAATATATATATATATATATGTTTTTTATGTATATATACACACACACACACACACACACACACACACACACACACACACACACACACACACATATATATATATATATATATATATATATATATATATATATATATATATATATATATATATATCTGTGTGTGCGTGTGTGTTAAACTCGCCATCTCCCCAGAAATTATTTGAGAAGGGTTTTTGCTCCTCCTTTCCCGTATTATATCTTCCTTTTCTTCCTTTGTCGGAGAGAGAGAGGGGGGGAGGGAGCGAGAGAGAAAGAGAGAGAGATAGATACACCCAGACAGACAGATAGATAGAGAGGAGAGATATATTGTGTCCTCTGATGTAAGTTCACCGGATATTTTTTATCCACTTCTTTCCTCACGAGCAAAGGTGCTTGCAAGAGCAGAAGAAAATAAACCACAAAAACCTTTGCACGAACTTTCCTTTTGCTCCATTTATCATCTTGGAGCTCATGAGGTGGAATCCTACAGGAAAAGAATTGCATTATCTTGCGGATGAAAAAGCGAAAAAACATTTTGCGAACCTTTTAGTATCGTTAGGCTGGTCGGTCCGGAAGCGAGGGAAGAGAAAACTTCAACTTTCTTGAGTGTTTTGAAGTGTATTAGTACATTTCTCTGAAATACCATACATTATTTGGGTAATATATCTGAGTATGATTGTTAAAAAAGGAGAAGAAAAGGAGATAGAGGTAGATGAATAGATAGACAGATAAACAGACAGAGAGAGAGAGAGAGAGAGGGAGGGAGAGAGAGAGAGAGAGAGAGAGAGAGAGAGAGAGAGAGAGAGAGAGAGAGAGAGAGAGAGAGAGAGAGAGAGAGAGAGAGAGAGAGAGAGAGAGAGAGAGAGTGAGAGAGAGAGAAGGGAAAGAGAGAGGGAGGAAGCAGAAAGATAGACCTTAACATCAGAAGTAGAATTGTAACAACGTTATACCACGCATTCATAAGAAGACACAATATATCTCTAAGATCTCATCATCTAACAAACACACACACACACACAAACGCGCGCGCGCGAGCGCAGATAGTAAGATAGATAGACAGAGAAATGCATAATTTTTTTTTTTTTTTCAAATTCAGTCCAGTCTGTCGTAGAAACAAAATATTGTGGACTGAAGGAACCACAGTTTGAGCAGTGTTATTTTGATTTCTTTTTCCCTGCATGCACGATATCGAGCGACAGAGTTCCTAATGTCCAACGCTAAGGGGCCTGGCAGAAACCAAACGTCCCCTTTATGTGTAGGATGAACTGCCTGGATAGAAACGTCCTTTTCGATGGTGGTAGTGTTTGTTACGATATCAAAATGGATATGCAGATATAATCCGCCTGATGTCTGGGGCTCAGTCGATTTTTTTCATCATCTGTTTTCCTCTTTCGCTGGTACGATTTCTCAAGTCGTTTGAAATATTAAACTTTCCAACTGCTCTCTTTATGGCATCATTAAAAGATTCAGTTTCATAATAGTTCTCCTGATACACTTTAATGCCGCTATAAAATATAGAAAATAAATGTTCCTGTCGTCCTTTCCTTTACTACCTTTTACGGCTAATATTTCGCATCCATTTGCGCCACTTGCGGTGTTTTTTGTTTTTTATTTCTTTGCTCTAATGCTAGTGTTCTGCGATTAACGCTTGGTCCAAGTCAGCTCTCTCTGCCGGAATCCAACTACCTCGTAAAACAAACGAGAGGTCTACATAGCGGCGCAGAGAGAAACGACGTGAATTGGTTCAGCGGGGAGCATTAGCCGAAGGGAGCGTGCAAATGCTCCTGGTGATTAGCGGTCATGACTGCGCCTTCACTCCCAAAACAGTGAACCTGATAGTCAACGTTCGACGTTACCAACTTCATCACAACCTCTTATTACTGTGAGCACTGACACTTGCCTACAACAGAAGTGAATGCCAAGAACTTGCTTAGCATCGTATCACGCCATAAATACTAAGATAACAATACTTCTCAATGATTGTGGTACAATGTAAGGCTTTCCTCTGGGCCAAAAGTTTTC
>NC_091580.1:14983818-14999150 GCF_042767895.1 Penaeus vannamei | reverse complement strand
TATTTTTTTTATTTTTTAATAATATATAATTAATGAATAATAAATTATAATATAAAAGGGGGTTATTATTTTATTGTATGTTTATATATATATATATTTTATATATATATATATATATATATATATATATATATTATATATATATTATATATATATATATATATATACTTTTGAGGATTTCTTATTTTAAGAAACTTATGCGATTTATAATTAACGAAAATAAAAATTTCTATCTAAGCCTGCGTGAAATATCGCGCTCTCATTGCTTGGTCGGGCGAATCAATGTAGAGACAAACATCTTGATACGAAATGGAAAGATGTTTCAACGGGTTTCCCAATAATGTGCGCATAAAGGGTAAACATGGAGCCAAAATATATCAAAGTGTTTGGGATTCCAGGGACGCTCAATAAAGCTAAAGATATGTAAAATCACTGATACCATTACAAGTTCTGTTGGCTGCAACATCTAGTAGAATGAAGCGATTGATTTTTTCTTTTTGACATGCTACATTACATTCTCTAATATAGAATAGAATAGTAGCGCTCACTGTCACCACCCGTTTAGTACGTAGGGAAACGGGGCTTTTTTGAGAGAAGACAAATGTGTGAAGGGCTTGGGAAAGGATTTTACAAATGTTGTGACGTGTGTAGTGTAGAATATATGAACCAGCAAGACAGGGTATACGTAACCAGAGCGGGGGGACGAGCACAGGATTTTCACCACGTGTGAAGGTTTCGGATAAGGCATCTTATAGTTAATGAACCCGCAACACTTAAATCATCAGGTAAGTTAATGAACCAGCAAGCCTTTTATCAGGTAAGTTAAGGACCGCAAGCACTTAAATCATCAGGGAAGTTAATGAACCAGCAAGCACTTAAATCATCAGGTAAGTTAATGAACCAACAAAAAAGCCTTTTATCAGGGGTTTTAAAGAACCAGCAAGCACTTAAATCTCAGGTAAGTTAATGAACCAGCAAGCACTTAGATCGCAGGTAGTTAATGAACCAGCAAGCACTTTAAAACGCCAGGTAAGTTAATGAACCAGCAACACTTAAATCGTCAGGTAAGTTAATGAACCAGCAAGCACTTAAATCATCAGGTAATTAAAACCGAAAACTTATTAAGGAAATTTAAAAAAACACTTAAAAATTATAAAAAAACCAAATTAAAAACAAGGAGAAAAAATAAACCCTAAAAACCAAAAGCACAAAACAGGTAAGTTAATGAACCAGCAAGCACTTAAATAATCAGGTAAGTTAATGAACCAGCAAGCACTTCAAATCGCCAGGTAAGTTAATGAACCAGCAAGCACTTAAATCATCAGGTAAGTTAATGAACCAGCAAACACTTAAAACCAGGTAAGTTAATGAACCAGCAAGCACTTAAATCGTCAGGTAAGTTAATGAACCAGCAAGCACTTAAATCGTTAGGTAAGTTAATGAACCAGCAAGCACTTAAATCGTTAGGTAAGTTAATGAACCAGCAAGCACTTAAATCATCAGGTACAAAGCCTCAAAAACTTGATAAGAGAAAAAAAACCCCCTAATTATAGAAATCATATTATTATAAAACAATGAGAAAAAAAATTAACATCAAACAAGGCAAAACCTAAAAAAAAAATTCTAAAAGTGACAGGAACTAGTTAACTTAAAAGAACTTGGAAAAAAAGAAAAAAAATTGAAAAATACTAATAGTATGAAAAAAAAAAAAAAAAAAAAAAAAAACCCCGCCCCTTCACGAGCTCAAATAAATCAAAAAAAAAGAAAGGAGCGAAAAAAAAGAGAGCACCAGCCTTTCGGTTCTTTGCCCGAATGTATAGTCTGAAGTAACACTTTGCCACAAAAAATTTTTTCCCCAAGACCCTTTACCTTCGTGCTGCAAAATATCAATAAAAAAGAGGTAATCCACGATAAAATAAAAAAAAGGGGACGGGTTAGTCTAGCGTCCCCCCGCCTCCACCTGCAGCAACTCCTGTGAATGGGTGAAAACCCACAATTACACCTGTGCTGGGGGGGAACACAGGTAGCAGGGCGTGAATGTTGATTCTTACGTTTCTTTAATAAATTTTTTAAAAAGAAGAGTCCTACGGCTGTTTTCAAAATAAGCATTTCCTTACTGTAAACCCTTTTAAAAAAGAAAAAAAATTTAAATTTAAAAAACAAAGATATCTTTGTTTAAAAAAAGACGTAAGAAAGAAAACTTTCAGCCGTGACTCTGTTAAAAATACGTGTTTCGCTGTTTATGCCCCATCTTTACTCTTTTTTTTTTTTTTTTTTTTTGGGGTGTGCGTTTTTGAAGAGTGGCGGGTATATAAAAGAGTAGTTATTCTTATTTTTAATAAAATCAACATTTATTAAAAAAAAAAAAAAAAAAATCGGGCCCGTGGTCCGAGGGTGCCCCCCTCCTCCTCTTGAAAGGAAAGGCATTCGTTTTTTTCAAGGGCTTTTTTACCTGCAGCTTCTTTTCCGCTCGTTTTGCGAAAAACCGTATATGTTTTCCCCGTCCCGATAAGTAATGGAGTCGGGCTTTAATTTCCCCGAGAATTCTGTTCTGCTGGACTTATTCACAAATAATCCCAGGCAACTGGGGGAGAACACCACATTAAAATATTGAATATTTCAGTCCACTACAGTTCCAAGGGGGGAAAAAATTAAGCAAAAAATTTAAAATACTTTTAAAAAATTTTATTAATATTTTATAATAATTTATATATATATATATATATATAATATATATATATATATATATATGTTTGTACTAATAAAAGGGGGAATTTCTCGTTTTCTACTGTAATATCATGTATGCATTTGTTTTCCCTTTATTTGTAAAAGAAAAACGCTCTAAAAAAGGGAATAACACAAAATCGTATTTTTTTACAATTTATAATGCTAATAAATATTCTTAAATTCCTGAATATATTTTCCGCCTAATTTAATTATGTGTTAAAAAAGGGAGATATATTCGATGGTCTAAAATATCATAACTTAGGAAATCCTTGGTGAAAACGAGGCTGTCAAGCTGACACCTGTTTCAGGATGGACGAAAGGGTAGATGGGACAAACAGAGACTGCTATAATGGGATGGGGAAAAAGTTATTTCTCTAACAGTGATATTCTAAGAGCTGGGTATCTCCCATACGATGGTACACTGGTAGAAAAAGGTGGGGGGAAGGGGGGCCCCCAAAAAACCAAACACACTCGTTCCCAATGCTTTTAAAAAATTCATGAAGACCTATAGCTGGCTGCATGGTGAAGAAAAAGACCCATGCAGATTGGAATACACCGTAGAACGTAAACCAAAAAAAGTGGTTGACAAACGACATCGCTGACGTAGCGTCCAACTCGCCTAGCAGTATGGGGAAAAAACATCTAAAATTACTGGAGAAGAGAAAATAGGACATAATAATAATATGAAACGGCAGTGACCGCAAGACCTGTGATATGTGGAAGTGGATCATCCTGCATGATGTTGGCAAAACAATAAAAAAAATGCAACATTTATAGATATATTGAATTGTTAAAAAAAAATATATATGTTCCTCCCATCAGTACGCCGTTATGCCTCTCCCCTTTCCCGGAAACAACCATAATTATTATAACTGCAATAATGATGATAATAATGATAATTATGATGATAATGACTATAATGATAGTAATAATAAAAACAATGACAATAATGATAATAAATATGATAATAATTATTTAGTCCATTTATAAAGAAAGAAAGGGAAAAAAAGTAAAAAAATCCCCAATGCCAAAAAACGGCAAAATCTAGCTATTACGGGTTTTTTAGAGAAACGTCAAAAAACGTTTTTTCTCGCTTTTCAGTGGTAATTATGATGATTTTAACATTAATTCAGGTAATTATGATGATTTTCATGAAAAATTCCCTTTTAAAAAAACAATAATGATGATAATTTTGATGATAATGATAATAATAATGGTAATAATGATAAAATGATAATTTTGAAAATTACTGCAATAATAGCAATAATTAACTCAATAGAAATAATAATATAATTATAATAATAACAATAATAAGCACAAGTTTCATTAGGAAAAAAAAAAGAAAGAAAGAAAAAAAAAAAACGCCAAAATTAGATTCATCACCCTCATTTATGCTTTTCTGTTTTGCTATTTCCTAGTCTATGTTTGAAAGGGAAATTTTCCCAAAACAGGCAGGGGTGAATAGTTCTTCATATCTTTTTTTCTTCCTTGTATCTTTTGGGATTTTAAATACGTGAAATATAAAACACTCCTGATTTCTGATCTTCTTTTTCGCATACGAAATATTTTTATGATGACATTATTATCACTTTCATTATTGTTATTGTAGGGGCGTAGACCCAGTAGATTTTAAGAGGTCTGATTGAGCCCGGGCCCCAACCGAGAAAATGGTTTTTGCTAAAGGGGAAAGATTCGTCTGCATTTTGAACAGATGTAAGGTTCCAGGCCTACGACACGCTGCCACCCCCCGATTAGTAGGTTCGGGAACCGTGTATGTCGTGTAAGTGGGTGTGGAAGTTGTATCAGGGGGTGGAAGGAAAGTACAAAATGTGTGTACTGAATGTTGGATGTGTAAGTGTGTAGATGGGGAAAAGGGAGATAGCGTAGGCTGAGCGTCTGCGTGGACGGGTTTGGAAGAAAAAGCAAGATAAAATTTCCCTTTTTCCCCTTCGGTTTGAGCATCCGCCTGCTGGGAGAGGAAGCCAGGTATAGAAAAAGGAATCTGTTCTTTTGATATCGGAACATTCTCTGATTTATCTACCCTTTTTTACACCCCTTTCAAAGTTTGCGGGGATTAGAGCAACCAGCAATGTGCTGTTTGGGAGCCCCGAGCCCGAGAAAGATTTAGGCATCAAACCCTTTGATCAGAACCAGAACTTCAGTGGTTGTATAAATTATTTTTGACTGGAGTTGAGTAAAAGCTCGGGTTTGTAGATGTTTATTTAGAGAGCAAGTTACATTTTCACTTGGAATTACAGGTTTTTTTCAGTCATAAAAAAGTATGGGAAAAAGGAAATTGCATCACCAATTTACCCTGGCGGCGGTGATGCACAGAAATCAACACCAGATAAACTTACCACGATAAAAAAAATGTCTTCCCTAAGTTGGCGTCCCAACTCCTGAAGTACTGTTACTAGGGGGTCAGCATAAAAACATCCAAGCCCCTAAATTACTTAAATTGTTAACACCCAACCCAAATGGATTTTAAACTGAAACCAAACTAATGCTGACGGATACCTAGTAAGAGTACTTGTGTGCAAAAGAATTGAAATTATATTAAAAAGAAGGCTAAAAAAGTAAAGGAAGGGACTATTCACGAAGACTGCCTGAACACACACAAGGTCAGACGGGAATCAGCCAATAAAACAACAAACGACAACAACAACAAAATCGATTATCATGTGATAAGATTGAGCATCAAAGTCTGCCTGATCACCCAAAAGGACAGGCAGACATCAACGAAACCTACATACGAAAAAAGATCTTAAATAAAGATCTTTATCCCCGGAGGTACGAATCCTCAAGCAGGGACGAAAAAACATGAAGTAACCTGGTTGCTAAATAAATGTACAGGAGATATGAATCCTCAAGTACGAACGAAATAAAAACTAAGTAATAACTTGGTCAAAAAAAGGGAGAGTACACTGGAGGTACAATCTAAAAAGGGCTGTTTGATCACCCACAAGATCAAGCAGAAATCAACAAACACGTTAAGCGAAACAAAACAATCAACGATAAAGTACGTAAAGGTACTAAAAAAAGATTTTTATCCTAGGAGGTACGGATCCTCGGAAAGAACGAAAAGTAATAACTTAGTTGTAAAATTGAATACACTGGGGGAAGGATCCTCAAATATTTTCCTCTATATCACTTGGTCCAAATGCTCTCAAACACTGGGAAATAAAAAAAAAATGTTATGGGACTTCACGAAAAATTGAAACCCTGCAGATAAAAATTTGCAGAAAAGCCCTTAATTTAAAAAGGAAAGACCAGTCGTCTCCTACACACAACCATGTCCTTAGCTTGAGGAGATCCCAGAATCCTGGTAAATCCGTGCGCGAAGTATATCCCAGGGAACGTAAACCGAGCAAGAGCACAACACAGGTAAAATTGCAACCGCGAAGGACCAAAGTGCGGGACAGAGCTCAGGACCGAAAGTGATTTTCCTTTTTTTTTTTTTTTTTTTTTGGGATTTCTTGGCTATAAACCCAAACGGATGTGGCCAAGGTTTTTAAAACCAATGGATCCTATTTATTCCCCAATCTAAATAAGGTCATAAAGTTTTGTCCCCTTTTAAAAAAATTCTCTAGTATTTTTTTTTTCATCATTTGATAGTATATTTTATATTGTGAATTCTTTATTTATTATTTGGAGATATTGAATTAAATTTCTTCTGTTTTGGTGGTATTGTTGGAATATTGTAAGGATGGGGTTTTTATTGAGAGGTGGTTGTTGCAGTGGGGGCATACTGGAAGGAATGTTCTCTCTATATAGGGAGTGAGGTTTTAAGTCTGGTGGCGTTGACCCTAAGGGGGGCCCAACACCACCTCCCCCCTTCTGTTTTTTCTGTGGGCTGTGTCCCACACTTCTATTTTTTGGACTTTGTTAGTCGGTTTTGGGTCGGTCCACTCACTTTGCCACAGGAGATGGTTTTTCATAAGAGACACAAAACACCTGAGATCTGCCCGGGACTACAAGGTCCAGATCGTCAGTTGCCCCGGCTAGTCGGCAGCCTTTTCCGTTCCATGGATACCAAGTGGCCTCCCCCCGGATTGATTTGTTGGCACTATGAAACTTACGAATGATATTACCCAGCAGTTCATTTTGAGTGGTTTCAAAGGATTTAATGGTTTTTATTTTAAGGGGGTTCAAAAAAAATGACTATTCAGCCTGTTCATTGCCATGGATACCAGAGTGGCCTGGCACCCATATCAGCTTGATTGATTTGTTGGCACTATGAAACACGAATGATATTACCCAGCAGTTCATTTTGAGTGGTTTCTAAGGTTTTAAATGGTTTTAATGACCTTAAGGAGTCAAAAAAAATGACTTTTCCCATCGTGGGTCGTCGATAGTGCAAAATCAATGGCTTTATCAATTGAAAAAAGTTCGGCAATAAAGATCGATGTATGATTCGGCGTCTGAATCTCAACTCACATTCATTCGACCATACACCTGCACCCACTACTTGCTCGGGCTTGGGGCCGTCGGTTTTATATGGAAAAAAAGGGAGATGTTTAATAAGGATTTTCTGAACCTCTGGCGTACCTCCACCTCCGGGGCCATGGCCTTGGTTGATGGAAGCCAAGCTCGGAGGGGGGGTACTCCTGACTCCACCTCAAGACGCCCAATCCCCCTTTTCCCTTTTAGGGGCCCCCAAAACAACTACGCACACATGCATTCTGCCCAAAATCCAAACCTTTCAAAATTGAGGCCGATGCTGAACCATACACGATTGCCCATAATCTACTTTAGACCTAATCAGGGCTTTATATACCATTGAAAAACTTTCTATCAGCTCCCCCCTTTATTTCCAGAAATGCACTTTAATAAATTTAGTGCTTTTTTTACATTTTTTTCTTTAATTGACCAATGTGGTCTTTCCAATTAAGTCTACGATCAAATAGTAGACCAAGAAATCTGAAATTTTTAATAGGTATTGGGTGGTGGTCTAG
Organism: Penaeus vannamei; assembly: GCF_042767895.1. Lineage (NCBI taxonomy): Eukaryota > Metazoa > Arthropoda > Malacostraca > Decapoda > Penaeidae > Penaeus > Penaeus vannamei. The sequence goes on along the minus strand of NC_091580.1, from coordinate 14,991,468 downwards.
AGTTAGCCTGATGTTCCCTTCTCCTTCGTGAAAAAATTACCCCAATACTCCTTTTGGAAAACTTACAACCCCCCTGGGGGACCCAGTTATGGGAAACATATCCAGTGCCAATTGGATGCGATTTGCTGAGAATTCTGCATTACTGCTGGAATGCCATAATGCACAATCATCAGCTTTAAATGAGTATTTAAAAACCGAGGGGGGCCTTTAAAATGTCATTGATCATAAAAAAAATAATGTAGGTGACAAGACACTTCCCCTTTTGGGACCCCGTTTGCCTGGACAAAAATGTCCGAGTAAGTGACATTGTCAGAAAATAATTTGACAGCAAAAGTTCTGTCAGAAATGAAATTTTGAATAAAACAAGGAAGTTTCCACGTAATCCCAAAGCATAAAGTTTTCTGAGTAGGCCATATCGCCATGTCATGTCGTAGGCTTTTTCAATGTCTAAAAAAAACTGAAATAAAAAAAAGCTTTTTTGGGAATTGCCTTTGAATATGATTTTTTGAGTTTCACTTTGCTGATCGAGAGTTTGGCGTCCTTTTTGGAAAAACCCCCCGCTCGTCAACTAGCAAATTCCTGGAATTTAAAAAAAACAATAGCCTACTGTTAACAATTCGTTCCATGACCTTGCAAAACAACTTGTCAACGCAATTGGGCGGTGGGGGATGGCATGTTTGGGAAAACCCCCCCCCTTTCAATATGGGGGAAAGATATGGGCGAAGTGCCATGAGTTTGGAAAAGTCTGGCTTTTCCAAATTTCTTTTTACACTTCTTTCAACAATCATGGCATCATGATTAAGATGTTTTTCATCTCATACCGAATCTCATCGGGGCCTGGGGGCGTTCCTCTACAGGCTTTAGGGCCCCGGACAAGGGTCATTCATTGTAAGATCTTTGTTGTAATCAAGTTCATCTCCTGTGGCAAAGGGATGGGTTGGAGCTCAGCCGCTTCCTTTGGTCAGGAATGCGGGATGGTAATTGTCTGGGGCTGCTTGTATAAGAAAAAATGCCTGGTGAGTGCAATAGCAATGTCTCTAAGGGGAGTCTAAATTGTTGCCCTCTGGATGATGTTTTTTAAATTTTTAAAGATGTTTTTTTTATTGATTTTATTGATAGTGGACCAAACCTTGATATTTTGGTGTTACTATTGATGGTAGAACAAAAACTTCGCCAGGAGTCTCTTTTTTGGGTTGTCTGATTGTTCTGATAGCTCTTGCTAGTTTGTAATTGCAAAAATTCTCGTTATTGATGTTATTTTTTAAAGAAACCCCTATTGCGTTCACCGGGACCCCCGCGGCAATCTGGTGTCCACCATGGAACTCTATCTTAACGCTATCTGTCGAAGTCTTAGGAATGGATTTCATTGCTGCATCTAAAAGAGAATTTTTAATATTGCTTACTTTATCATCAATGGTTTCTCCCAAAAAGTTCGAGTTTGACGCTCCTTGTGAAGGCGACCCAGTCTGCTCTTTTTTTGTTAAAAAAGGTGCTGAAGGCGTTCTGGTTGTGTCCCTGAAAATTTAATAAAAATAGGAAAGTGGTCGCTTCCCAACGAGTCGTCAAAGGGGGTGCCACAGGCATTGGGTGCTACTGTTGAAGAGACCCAGAGATAGGTCAATATAGCTCAAAACCGGGGATTATCGTCCCCCGCGTTGGACTACCATCCCTTCAGAAGGATTAAATCGGAATCGTTAACAAGCTTAATCCTTGCTCACCTCTACCATCCAAAAGGGAAAACCCATAATGTATGATGAGCATTAAAATCACCTTAAAATTTCTTTATTCTGTGGCAGACTTCCCGAAGAGCAAAAGCTCATCATAAATTACCACATTGTCAGTAAAAGGGAGGTTTTTTGGGGGATGTACATGGCCCACTCCGCCCCCACCCCCCCCCCGATCCTTCCCAAGGGGGATAAAAGAAACAAAATCGGAAATAAGGTGGTTTAAATGGGTTTTTTGTAGGACGATAATATCGGGATCATAAGACGAGGCTAGTAATCTGAGGTCATTTACTTTTAGGGTTTTAAGACTTCGACAAAATTCCATTGTTAATGGTCAACCCGAAGATTAGTTTTTTGGGGGTTTGATGCCTTGTCCGCCTTTTTTTTAAAATTTTTTTGGGAGGGAGGCGCCCCCCTCCCCAGTTTCCCGGGGGCCCCCGGGAAGATTTGAAGACAATAGCCTCCATGTCCTGTGCCCCCTGCGAGGGGGACGCCCGGGTTTAAAATGATCTGCTCCCCAGGAGACCAAAAAACCCGACGAAGTCCCCCGGGGGGTCGCCTGGGCGGGAAAGGGGGATCCCGATTGTGATTTGGTATCTTCCTCCTTCGTTGCTTTTGTTGGGGTTTATTCAGCAATTTGTTTAATTGTTTTGTTTAATTCAAAATTTTGACTCATTAATTCTTTTTCCGTTTCCTTAAGTTCTGCAATTTCTTTGTCCCAACCCAAAAAATCCCGGCTTTACCAACTGGTTGGGCCCGGGGTGTTGTTAGTTGTTTTGAAAACAGGGAAATTTGGGCTTTTTGGGCAAACCTTCAACTTTCCTCTTGTCTTCATGGTAACTAACATCATGGCCTCTCATGTGTATGCTAATATCTCAGTCTCCTTCTTTCCCGGCTGCTACACTCGGGAGAACCCCGACTGATGGGGACCTCCACAGTTAGCACACTTGGAAGGGTTTTTCCCGTCCATGTAGTGGTATCATGAGCTCCAGCACATTTACCGCAAAATAAATTTATCAGTATCTTTATCAATGCAGCGTAATGAGGTGTGTCCAAATTTTTGGGATCTATTACAGCCCAAAGGTTTTTGGGAAAGTAAGGTCTTACTTGGATACGTTCTTTTCCAACATAGACATACTCAGGAATTTAAAATTGAAGCAAAGGAAAAAAACCCCAAACCGGTTTTCGTTCCCATTCTCGCCTTTTTTTGGGCGCAATTCCTCCAAATTTCACCCTTTCCTTCAAAAAGTTTTTAAGAATTTTTTCATCCATCGTCCTCAAATCCCTGTGAAAGATTACTTCCCTTTCAGGTATTTGGGCCAACAGGAATAGTTACTTTAACCTTCAAATCATTTGGGGCTGCGTCAGTTTAAGCAAGTCGTTAACCTGGGATTTAAATTGCAAATTTTTCAAGGAGGCTACCATCTGAATTTCTTGACAAAATCAAAGTCGCCGTCCACTTGACCATCAAGGACCTTCTTGATGATGAAGGGGAAAAGTTCAGAAGCGACTGATTTTCATTGCATCTGACAGCCAAATACCTTGCATTCTCTGGAAGGGGAAACAAGTCGTTCTCGTCGGTCATTAGTTGGGGTTCCATTATTCGAAGTCGTGGTCTTAAACGGTCATGGGTCCCCCCTCCTCCCGAGGAGAAGAAGGGAGCCGGGGGGGGCATCATCACGGGCATCGGACCAAGTCCGACCCCGGGTTCCCGTTTCCTGAAGGGACCAAAAACCCCTTAACTATTTTTCAACCTAACAGCAATAGCTAAGAGAGTGTAGCAGTTAAACGTTCTCTACCCTCCCAGTGGAAGCCTGGTTTCGTTTTTCCAGAACGAGGGATTTGGAGGGGAAAATTTTTCCACCGCCGAAACTTGGCCCAAGGGCGGTAAGTCACCCACCCCCCCAAGGGGAATACGGGGGCCCACAAGGGAACTCCCGGGAGGCTCCAAGGAAGTCACATGAAGATAAGAAGAAAAAAATGAGGGGAGAAAAAATGCGCCCAAAAAAAAGCCCAGGCATGGGCCTCACTACCCAGGGGTCAAAGCCCGTAAAAGGGGACCCTAGGGGAAAAAGAGAGCTGCGGGTCTGAGGTGGGGTGCCACCTACGACTACAGACTATCTACGCCCCGGGGACCCGTAAAAACAAGGCACTGAAGGTGCAGTCCCAAAACACAAAGTGCTGTAAGCTTAAAGACAGATGTTATTACTTTACAAGTTACGTTAAGAGAAACCCAGGAACAACAGTGCCTTTTCCTTTCCCCCCCCACTACTATATATACCCCGAAAAAACCCCCCGGCCAAGCCCCGGGGATGGGCAAAAAAGGAAAAGGGAAATGAAATTTTCTGAAAACCAAGCCCATAGTTCGGCAATCCCAAAAAGCCGGACGAGAGAGGGAAGGGGGAAAAAAAAAAAAGCTAGGTAACGGGCCGTCACCTCCGGTGGTTATCGCGACAATTTGGAGACGTCGGCAAGAGGGGAAAAAACATTAGAAAAAATAAACAAAGGAAATTTTTGAGAAAAATCCGATAAAACCGTTAGTTGTGGTAAGGACTGTGCATTTCGGCAATAATGATCATTTGGTAAGGACCGTGCAATTTTGGGAATAACATATTTACAATATTCAGGTTTAAAAAAAAATAAAAAGTTATTTTTGGGTTAAAATTTTAACGCCATAAAAGTAGTGAGACTTGGGTTTGAATTTTTTCATGGTTATAAAAATAACCAAGTTCATTTCATCACTACAAACATACAATCCTCTATCCTTCTTGACTGGTGGTTGAACATGTAAAAAAAGAATAAAAAAAAAAAAAAAACCGGGGACTTTTTGGGGGGAAAAAAAAAACGTCTGCGGTGTAACCGCCCGTGGCACACGGCGGGGGCGTGATGGGTCTCTGGCGGGTCGTGATGCGTTAGCCGAGGTTCCAAGAAGTGGCATCATCCTTAGGGTCAGGACCAGGCAGCCTTTCCTACAGTTATCATCATTACAATTTGTATTGCTATCACTATCATTATTGTTAACATTTTTGTTATTACGACTATTATTATCAAACCCCTCATTTTAAAAAATTATCAGTTATTGGTGTTATTTATGTAATAACAGTAGTAACGGTTTTCGTCATAATAGCAGTTATCATGATGATACAATTCTGTTAAAGTAATAATGATAATGGTAATAATAAATATTTTTTCTATATATACAAGTTTCTCCTGTATATTCCCAGAATCCCCCTTTTTTTTTTCGGGACTGCGTTCACAGAAAACCGTGACCTTTGCCTCATGCTCTATTTCTTTTTTTTTCTTCTGGTGTATTTCATTTAATAGATCTTGATCCCAAAATTTTTTTTATATTTTGATTGAAAAAAAAAAAAAATAATATATATATATATATATATATATATATATATATATATATATATATATATATCGGTATCTATATCTAGCTATCTACCTATTAATCAATCTATCTAAGGAATAGATGACCAAACCCCTATAATACCATCTCCAGAGGTGCATATTTCTTACCAAGATGTTGGACGCTCTGTACTGGAAGATAAGATTTAACCTGGTACAACTAAGTCAACACACCGAATTGTTTATTTTGTAGTAAAAGCTTTGTTGATTTTTTTTTTTTTGAGTACTTGCAAGTATACTTCATCCATTGTGCTTTGCTGTCATTTTCCTTATCTTTGGCAATTTTATTAATACCCTTTTGCTTTCTGTGTAATGAGCTCAGGTATTTCAATTGTACAGCAGTTTCTATAGATATGGTTCATGCATGTATAACATATAGTATGTGCGTGTAATTATCCAACACACACACACACACACACACACACACACACACACACACACACACACACAGTTTGATGGTATTTTGGCAGTTGTTCAAAAGGCATACAAATAAAGAAACTTGAATTGAATTGAATTTTATCGAATTTTATTATTTGATCATGACTTTACACATACTCTCTTAAAAAATCACACATCGCTGTTTCCATTTTGATGTCTCAATGCCTAAAGAAAGATTTTTTCCCAAATAAGGGGGTCGATTAAGATGGGACCACTTGTTTTTCAATTCAATGAAAGGATTAGAATTGCAATGACAACAAGATTTTCGGGAGTTAATAGTATCAGATTTCAGTAATTTCTTCCAGCTCGAGTATAGATTGAAATGTATGTGTAGGTCGTCATAAAACAGGAACAATCAGCTCTCATGTTTGGAGAAATATCACGGCCGACAGTAAAGAAACACAGTACAAAACAAAGAGTCAGTATTTTTAAAGTAGATTTTGATCCGCACCCACACACACATATGTTGAATAGTCAATTGTTTCCATGGGAAATGTTACAACCTCATATTTCATGTCAGCTTTCCCAAACTGACCTAAAATACTTAATTTCATGTTGCCATTTTAAAGCAAAAGGAATTTCCCAAACACCCTAAAATACTTAATTTCATGATTCTACTTTAAAGTAAAAACGGACCTCATATTCCTTTTCAGCTTACTCAAACTGAGCTGAAATGCTTAATTTCAAGTGGCCATTTTAACGTAAAAACGGACCTCATATTCCTTGTCAGCTTACGCAAATTGAACTGAAATGCTTAATTTCCTGTTGCAATTTTAAAGTAAAAAAAACAAAAACAAAAAACAATGAAGCTGTATGATTTATGGCCCGCAGTCTCTGACTCAAGTGATAACCGTAAAATGAAATGCACCCATATCTTTTAGGTATATAACAAATAAAGATAATTGCAAGCTACGTGCCGATTAGAAACAGGAGCAGCGGTCTCTTTTTGAAGCCACGAATGAAGTATAAAATATAGATGCTGCAGTTATAAGGCCTATTTTCCGATGACAAGAAATTGTCTCACGTCACTAGAAAGTGTAGCTTTTTTCATTTGCGACAGTTCTTCGGGCCGATCGCGACAGCAACGTTGCTTAAGCTTCTACGGTGTTGAAAAAGGTGCGGCTCCCCCATTCCTAGGAATCGGACTCGTGTTGACTAATCTGATTTTGTTTTTCAGTTGTATCAAATAACAAATCACTTTTTTACTGATGTATCATTAGGAAATAATAGATACAAGTTGTTAGTTATAAGCATTAAAATTACAAATCAAACGACGGAAAACTATCGAAATCAGTAGAAAATGCGCGGCCCCGAGGCGCCTCCTATCATACTTTTTCCTTCGTCTATCGACACTGGTTTTGAAGGTCACACCTCTTTCAATATTTTGAAAACGACACTATTTATTAATTGATATCAATTATATTTAAAAAGGATATATAAGTTTACGTCTGCATATTCAATTAGACATACATAATAAGTTAAATTATTATGTAGAATCTAATATAAATTTTTGTAGTATTCTTTTAACAATTCGAACACATTTTGTAAATAAAACATTAAATACTTCCTCGTATATTACTCGTCATGGAACACATTTGGAGTCCTGAGTATGTCCAAGACTAAAACATATAAAAAATAATTGATATAAGAAAAACAATAACTATTGTTGCCTTACATGATACATCGCATAAAAGCGCACACGTACGAAAGATAAACCTGAACCTCGCTCTTCTTAGCCGTGGTCCTATTGACATGAAGGAATATTAGTATTAAAGCTTAAACTCTATATTGTTATCTATGGTAATAGTGCAGATTTTCAATATTATATTTCTGTTGCTCATATTGCTGAACCGTAAGAGAAATTTCTTAGAATCATATCACAATCATAGACGTTGAATGTTTTATATTATACTATATTAAATATCCCCACAACCAGTGGGAAACGAAAAGGAAACACGTACATCCATATGTAGATAGATAGATAGATACATAGATATAGGTATAGATATAGATATAGATATATAGATATATACACATGCACAAACATCACACACACACATACACACACCACACA
>NC_091580.1:14976169-14978669 GCF_042767895.1 Penaeus vannamei | reverse complement strand
TCCTACGGCAGTACCACGACCAACCCCTCTCCTTCCTCTCCCCTAACCCTAACCCCTCCCCTTCATCTCAACTAACTCCGACCCAGCGAACCCGTGACCCTGCTGACGCACCAGCCTCCCCTCGTCCGGTGCCACGCAAGCGATTACCCAAGACGAGGAAGGGTTCGTTCAAGTCAGCACTAGAGAACAAAGAAAAAAAGCTAGAGAGGAAAGCCACACGCCAAAACGCATGCAAGGTGCCGACCGTCCCCAGACACAAACGAGGAAGATATTGAGGACTTCCTTGAAAATAAGTTCGATAATATCTCCAATGTGAGAACATTCAAAACAAAAATAACATACAATTATTACTCGTTTCGGAGTCACTATAAGAAGCAAAGATGTTAACCCTGATCTAGTCCGACGTCTTTCTTAATAACATGAAGGTGTTCCTCAATAGAAACAAGTTCAAAGGCACGCAGAATGTTTAACGCTGCAAGTCCGGCGGTCAAAGCACTAAACACTATCAGAATCGAGCACAGTCTCTCCTCGGACATTTCGAAGAAATTGAATTAGTAATTAAGGAGAAAGATATCGATATCCTGTGCATTAGTGAAACTTGGCTTCACCAAGAAATATCAAGCAGTTTCATCAGCATTCCAACTTTCATATTTATAGATATGATGCAAGCCGTGGTGGTCTATATTCAGGTTATATGTAAGAGATACCCTTAGATCAAATAAGATCTCTACAACTGTAAATAATACAGTTGTAGAGGACATCTGGATAACCGTACAAAGTAATATGCACCCTTCCATCTTCGTCGGCACAATCTATAGATACCCACATCCTATGGCAGAATCTTTTGAGTATCTCGAGAATATTTTCAGAGAAATGCCATTAAAAGAAAACCCTGTTTATCCTATGTGATTTAAATGATGTAAGCAAATCAAATGCAAAGTTAAGGGGGCCGTCGTAACGAAAATTTTCAAAAATACTCGCTTTTTTTTTTTTTTTTTTTAATCTCATGTCATCTAGTGGGCTTTGGCAATCTCGTGATGTAATATTTTTACTAAATATGTAAAATTAACTGGGATAGTTAATAAAAATAAACTAAAACAACTCAAACAAGCCTACAAGGATTACAGAAAGTACCTCTTCTATATTAGGTGTCATAATAACAGACACAATATTATTCTTCAAACAGACGGTAGGTATCCTATGCCCAATTGCTGGTCAAGAGCTTTGTACGTTGACCTTAAATATGGGGAAAAAAAAAACAAAGCGACAACCAGTCACTAAAACTCCTCGTTATCTAACTTACTTTCCGTACATTATAGCAACAGTAAGGTCAATGAATGTATAAATGATTCTGCCGAAACATGGGATATGGTTAAGACATTAGTGCCAAATAAGAAACAAAACACAAACATTTCCCAAAATTCCACAAATAGTAGAACACTTTAATAAGTTCTTTGCAGAAGTCGGTAGACTCACGAACAGACAACCGTCTCCACACATCGACACAACATAGATGAAACGAGGCCTAAAACAAACATTTTCAGACCGTAACCAGCAGGAGTAATAACAATTATATTAACAACAAAACACTTAAGAAAAACAAATTCCGTAGGAGCTGATGGCACTGCAAATCGTTTCATAAACGATAGTCTACCAGCTATTGCATACTATCTGACGGTCATCATTAGTAAATCCATAGTCACCGATGTTTATCCATCACTTTGGAAACATAGTATCTTTACACCTAATCCGGAGATATAGACGAAATGAATGATTATCGACTCATCACTATACTGCAAGTAATATCTAAAATTCCCGATAAAATGCAAACCAATTAACAACATTTTTGGAAGAGAAAAACCTTATATCTAACACGAAACACGACTTTAGAAGTAAACTGCCAACCGAAACAGCATTACTAAAACTCACAAATAAAATGTACAACATAGACATCAACCAGATAAATTTGCTCACTATATGTGACTTATCGAAGGCTTTTGATAGCGTCAGCCATTAAATACTTCTCAAAAAATCAACAAATCACGGAATTGATAACTTTCGGTTCAGAAATTACTTGTCCGCGAGATCTAAATGTGTCAAAATCCATGAAAATGTATCATCAAAGAAAGTTTCGTTCGGTGTTCCACAAGGCTCCATCCTTGGCCCAATCTTATTAATTATAATTATTAATAATCTGTCATCAATTGCAAAAAACTGTCTTCTTATTCAGTACGCTGATGACTAAATTTCTTCACGCTGCCTCTGTTAACAATTTGAATGAGTTGCTAGGAAAAGCTAAACAAATCCTAACAGAAACAAAACAATACTTTGAAATGAATGGCATGAAGCTAAATCCACAGAAAACAAGGTTGCTACATGAAACCCAACACAACAGTAAATAATCTAGGAGTAAACATAGACATATACATGACATGTGAGACACACATTGACCACATCTACAGAAAAGTAATAGGCACTCTGATATACTTAAATCACATCA
>NC_091580.1:14971169-14973669 GCF_042767895.1 Penaeus vannamei | reverse complement strand
AGCGAGGGAAGAGAAAACTTCAACTTTCTTGAGTGTTTTGAAGTGTATTAGTACATTTCTCTGAAATACCATACATTATTTGGGTAATATATCTGAGTATGATTGTTAAAAAAGGAGAAGAAAAGGAGATAGAGGTAGATGAATAGATAGACAGATAAACAGACAGAGAGAGAGAGAGAGAGAGGGACGGGAGAGAGAGAGAGAGAGAGAGAGAGAGAGAGAGAGAGAGAGAGAGAGAGAGAGAGAGAGAGAGAGAGAGAGAGAGAGAGAGAGAGAGAGAGAGAGAGAGAGAGTGAGAGAGAGAGAAGGGAAAGAGAGAGGGAGGAAGCAGAAAGATAGACCTTAACATCAGAAGTAGAATTGTAACAACGTTATACCACGCATTCATAAGAAGACACAATATATCTCTAAGATCTCATCATCTAACAAACACACACACACACACAAACGCGCGCGCGCGAGCGCAGATAGTAAGATAGATAGACAGAGAAATGCATAATTTTTTTTTTTTTTTCAAATTCAGTCCAGTCTGTCGTAGAAACAAAATATTGTGGACTGAAGGAACCACAGTTTGAGCAGTGTTATTTTGATTTCTTTTTCCCTGCATGCACGATATCGAGCGACAGAGTTCCTAATGTCCAACGCTAAGGGGCCTGGCAGAAACCAAACGTCCCCTTTATGTGTAGGATGAACTGCCTGGATAGAAACGTCCTTTTCGATGGTGGTAGTGTTTGTTACGATATCAAAATGGATATGCAGATATAATCCGCCTGATGTCTGGGGCTCAGTCGATTTTTTTCATCATCTGTTTTCCTCTTTCGCTGGTACGATTTCTCAAGTCGTTTGAAATATTAAACTTTCCAACTGCTCTCTTTATGGCATCATTAAAAGATTCAGTTTCATAATAGTTCTCCTGATACACTTTAATGCCGCTATAAAATATAGAAAATAAATGTTCCTGTCGTCCTTTCCTTTACTACCTTTTACGGCTAATATTTCGCATCCATTTGCGCCACTTGCGGTGTTTTTTGTTTTTTATTTCTTTGCTCTAATGCTAGTGTTCTGCGATTAACGCTTGGTCCAAGTCAGCTCTCTCTGCCGGAATCCAACTACCTCGTAAAACAAACGAGAGGTCTACATAGCGGCGCAGAGAGAAACGACGTGAATTGGTTCAGCGGGGAGCATTAGCCGAAGGGAGCGTGCAAATGCTCCTGGTGATTAGCGGTCATGACTGCGCCTTCACTCCCAAAACAGTGAACCTGATAGTCAACGTTCGACGTTACCAACTTCATCACAACCTCTTATTACTGTGAGCACTGACACTTGCCTACAACAGAAGTGAATGCCAAGAACTTGCTTAGCATCGTATCACGCCATAAATACTAAGATAACAATACTTCTCAATGATTGTGGTACAATGTAAGGCTTTCCTCTGGGCCAAAAGTTTTCCCTTTGTTTCCCAGAAGCGAAAACGAAAATAACATTGTGGGATGATATTAATAGTTATGACTTCTTGTGTACGTCGATTCTCCTTATTCGCTTAGTCTCCCTATTAGTTGGATGAAAAGCATTCGATCCAACGGAAAAAAACAGCAGAAGAATTTTTAGTAATATTTTGCAATTTGGAAAAAAACTGTTTTTTTTACGATTCGTCTTCATAAATGAGGATTGTTATATACGTGAAAAATACAATTCCAGAATTTCCAAAGGCTTGTATTTCATTCTATCAAGAGACTTGTGCGATGGAGAGTATGTAACACTTTTTAAATGCGATATTTTATCATTCCGACCTTATTTCTCAAAACCAAGTTACCCATGGGATAAATCATAGGAAAGTTTTCAAGAAAAAATGTATTCTTTAACGCAAATTTCACGGTGGACAAGAAAGAAAATGCAGGTAAGCTCACAAATCTTATCTCACTATCACAGGGGCCGAAGACAGGCATCTGAAAGCCTCTTCTTCGGCTTCGGCGGACGCAGAAGGGCAAGCTTTCATTTGACTCCCAGAACAAAATAATAATAATAGCGTTCGTTAGCGGCCTAGAACTTGACCTGGCGATTGTAAACAAACCTTCTATTCATTTATTTTTTTTTTTTTTTTAATATTACGCTTATATTCACATCTAACCAAATTACACACTAATGTGAGAGTATAGCCTTTGTGCACAGATCGGAAAAATGCCGTTGACCCCAAAATCTGAGAGCGTTCCCTCGAAAAAAGACCTTCAATCAAACTTGACAACCATTCGTCTTTGTAGCTCTCGACCAGACTGCTCTCGGGTCCGCTAATGAGCTCTCGCGCCAATAATCCGTATGATGATTATGACTGGTGACTTTCATGCGGTGTTCGGAGTTTTCAATCACCTCTTCCGTTGCTTTTTGCTAATATATTGAAGGATATACAGGTTTACTTGTGCATAGACAGATCAGTATGCTGGTCGCTAGAGTTGGGAATTACATATGGACATATGAATTTTTGAACTGATAGAAAGTTATGCAG
>NC_091580.1:14956169-14966169 GCF_042767895.1 Penaeus vannamei | reverse complement strand
TATATATATATATATATATATATATATATATATATATATATATATATATATATATATATATATATATATATATATATATATATATATATATGAAAGGGTAAGGAATGCAAGAGTGACTAAGAAACAAGGTCAAATAGTAGTTAAGAACATTAGCCTACGTGATTGTAGCGACTGCTAGGAGTGAATGAGTGTGCGAGTCGAAGTGTGAATGAAGCCCCGTGAAGCAGTGACGTATGTGAGGATGTGTGCATTCGGATGAAATGAAATGTTGAATGAGTGAATGAATGTTGAATGTGTTGTGATTTCTTGTTTATTGATTTATAGAATTATAGATTTTTTCTATGGACACCTTATTTATGATTAAATAAATTACCTAATAAACATTATTACGTGACCAAAGAAAATGGAAAAAGTGCATAAATAGAAAATATGGGAAATTGTGACCAAAGTAATTAAACATGCTAATGTGATGTTCGAATGAAACCCCAAATGAAAATAAAGTAATTAATGAATGTTCAGGGGAATCCCCTATCGTGAAGTCTCATTCACACTCAGCTGCCCAGACGAGACACACCCACCCGAGGGGGCATTCAACTACAACTTGTACAATTCATCGGTAAGGAAAAACGAACATGTTTCACTTATCATCAAATGTGAAAAGGTGACCATCAGTGAAAAAAGAAAGTAAAGCAGTGAATTAAAATAGGGGTATTTATCAACCAACAGGGTTTCTGGTGCATAGTGAAAAGAGCTGTTCCACGTCAACAAGACGGCCGTCTGCCTGAGTGAGGTATGAGGCGTGAGGTGTAAGGCGTGAGGCGTGAGGCGTGAGGCGTAAGGCGTGAGGCGTAAGGCGTGAGGCGTGAGGCGTGAGGCGTGAGGCGTGAAGCGTGAGGCGAAGGCGAGAGGAGTAAGAAGAGGAGGCAAATAAAGAAAAAATAGAAGACAGTGAAGAAAGTGAGAAGTATCACGGACGTTACGTGAGATACCCTGTGTCGCATTAATGAACATTTACTTACGAACATTGGTACAAATTGGTCACAAAATCAGAAAGTGCACGGAAGTAGTGGGTAACCGTATGATATTTAATTCTCTTTATTATATATTTTTTTGCTGAGTTACATTATTTTATTTTTTTTATTTTATAATTTGAGTATTTTGTGTATTGTGGTTTCATAATAAATCTGAATGGTAATAGTGTTTCCATTAAACCCAATTATTGAACCTGAGCAATCAAACAGAGGTGATCCATAAAAGGTTGTACTGGTGGAGGACCCAGGCCAGTAATTAAATATCTAATTACCAACCTTTACAATTGATAGCAGAGCGTTCCCTCTCGATTGTTCAAATTTAATAATTTGTGTTGAAGGATGGACACGGGGGAGCACATTTGCGGGTTATTAGGGTTAATTGTGGGATTACTGTTATTGCATTTGATATTTCTGATATATCGAGAAATTCGATCAGGTAAACGAGATGGAAGCTGTGCATATCAAATTAGAAATTGGGAATTACCGACGGCGGAATCAAGGAGAGTAGAAAATGAGGAAACTATTAGGTGGAATAGACCTTTGGAAATTTTAGAAGATTTAGCTAGTATTCAGCAGAGGCAAGTCAATTCTCCGTCCGTTATACGAAAAGATCCAGCACTAGGGGTCTACACAGGAAGGGGGGATGTTGACAGATGGATCAAGAAGGCAAACCGGGCACTGGGACAGTTAGTCGGAAATGAGGAGGATAAAGTAAGATTTGTGATGAACCACATAGAGGGATCGACTGCATAATTATAAACGGGACTGGCAGAGTGTAGAAGAAATTATGGAAGAATTGGTGAAGGTTTATGGGAGAAGAATATCTGTTTGGGATTTGTATGAACGGATGGCAGGTAGAAAGCAAGGGAAACATGGAAGTGTGTGGGAATTTTTAGACGTGTTATTGGAGATGAGTGAAAGCCTTAAGCAAGGTGGAAATGAAATAGACCGTAGAATGATCGGAGAATGTGTGGCGAGGAATATGAGAGAGCCGGCATTGGGATTGAAGCTAAAGAGGAGGATAGAACAGAGGCCAGAAGACTCGTTGGATGAGTGGATAGAATGGATAGCAATGAAAGAGCATGAGTGGAATTCTTTCACACAAAGGAAAGATGATCATGGGAAAGACGATGAAAGAAAGGATGAAAGAAACAGTGTGAAAGAAAAGAGGGAGAGAGTTTGTTACAGATGTGGTAGAAAGGGTCATATTATTGCATGGTGCCCAGAAGGAAGTTTCAGAGATAGATATTATGGAAAGAACGTGCAGACTCAAGGTGATGAAACTACGGGTAACGTTACGTCCGGGGAGACTCGCAAAGGGCTGGCCGATACAGCAGCGGAAAACGAGCAAGGCCCAGTGGGAGCACAGACCGCCAACCCAAGGGGCCTGGCAATAGCAGCGTGAAAGAACGCGTCGCAAGCGGCGGACAGGAAGCAACCTATCCGGTGGTAAAAGGGATAGAAATGGGACACGAGAGCAAGCAGCCCCATGGTCACTGTAAATATTGAAGGGGTAGATGTTGTTGGGTTGTGTGACACGGGAGCGGAAGTTTCTTTAATTAGTTCTGAAATTTATGAATATCATTTGCGACCATATGGGATAAAACTTCAACCGGTTAAAATTAGCATTAGGTCTGTCGGTAGTGGTATAGTACCGTGTAAAGGGAGTGTAAAAGTTAATGTCGGAATCTGTGGGACAAAGGTTGATGCAGTATTTTTAGTTTGTGATAGAGTGGGAGAGAGTTACAGTTGTTTGTTAGGCATTGATGTGTTGTCAGAGGTGGCGGAAGTATGGCCGGTAATGTACAATCTCTGTAAAACAAGTGTTGACTTGGAAGAATGGAAGGACTATATAAGTGATGTGAGGGCACTCCGCAAATTACATTTGAAAGAAGACTGGGGGTTTGCATTGACCGGGAAGGCACAAATACCGGTAATCCCAGCATCTAGTATGAGATTGGTGCCAGTCTGGATCCCACAATTAAGGCAGGTAAAAAGCCAGGTAGTGTTGATTGAGCCACTGACAGGACAACAGGAAGGATGGGTTCCTGACGGGATAGTGACGCTGCCTGCTATGGTCCTGGTAAAGAATGGGAAGGGGTATACGCTAATAGCAAACCTATCTAAAACAATATGCAAATTAAGAAGGAATTGGCGGATAGGCAAAGTTGCGAGAGCAGAGGAAATAAAAGAGAGGGAAGTTAAACATTGCAGCGTTAAATTTGGACATGTGAAGTTGCCTGATATAGAAATCTTTGATGAACATTTAACTGCAAATCAAAAGGAGGAAGTAATAAGACTGTTAGAAGAACATAGTGACGCTTTTGCTAATGAAAGTGGGCCAATAGGTACAGCTACGGGTGTCCAATATAACATACCACTGAGAACTGAGCATCCAATTAGAATACCGTACAGACGAATACGGTAAAAAAAACATATCGGATAGTTATGCGAACAAGGTGTGATCGCCCCGAGCGTAAGTCCCTACTCTGCTGCATTTGTCGTGGTGCGGAAGCGCGATAATACTTTAAGGCTGTGCATAGATTACTGACAACTTAATTAATAAATATACAATTAGAGATGCGTTTCCTCTGCCCAGAATTAATGAGACGGTCGAAGCATTGGCAGGTGCAAAGTTTTTTTCAACACTCGATTTAGCTGCAGGATATCACCAAATACAAGTCCACCCAAAAGACCAGCATAAAACTGCATTTAGCACACCTTTCGGTCATTATGAATTTAAAAGACTGCCGATGGGATTATCCAACAGTCCAAGCACATTTCAGCGTTACATGGAGAGGATTCTGGGACACAAAATTTTTTCTACGTTATTGGTATATTTAGACGATGTAATTGTATTTAGCAGAACCGTTGACGAACATGTGGATAGATTAAGGGATCTATTGGAAAGAATGCGGAAAAATGGACTAAAGAGTAAACCTAAAAAGTGTACGCTGTTTGCATCGAAAGTAACCTACTTAGGATACCAGGTTTCGGAAGAGGGCATGACTACAGACCCAGCGAAAGTGGAAGCAGTGAAGTCATGGCTTCTGCCGAAGAGTGTCAGGGATGTCAGAGCATTTATTGGATTTATTCATTTTATAGGAAATTCGTCAAACACTTTGCACAGACGGCAGCACCGCTACATGCTCTAATGTCAGGAGATTCGCGGAGATCCATTGTCGGGGAATGGGATGAGAAGTGTCAGAAAGCGTTCAAGGATTTAAAGGAAATGTTAATTACCGCCCCTGTGTTAAAATGCCCTGATTTCACGAAGAAATTCATATTAGAAACGGATGCGAGTTTTAAAGGACTGGGAGCCGTGCTATCACAGAAGCATGAGGGGAAGATTCATCCGGTATGTTACGCCACTAGAGGCCTAAGAAACTCCGAAAGAAACATGTCGAATTATAGTTCAAGGAAGTTGGAATTATTAGCTTTGAAGTGGGCAGTTTGCAATAAATTCAAAGATTATTTAGCGGGAAGGGAATTCATTATTTATACAGATAACAGTCCATTGAGTCATTTAGAGATCTCTAAGCTTGGGGCGGTTGAAAGTCAGTGGGTAAATAATTTGCAACAATTCAATTTCATGATAAAATACAAGCCTGGCAGAGATAATACAGTAGCTGATGAGTTAAGTAGACTAACACAGGAGGAGGAGAGTGAAACAGATGAAGAATACGCGGCAATGGCAGTCACCAAAGATGCGAATGTGGGAGAGCTTTGGCCGGAAGGGGAACTGAAGGATGCGTAGGGCGAGATGAAGTGTTTCAAAGGGATTTGTCAGTTACTGGAGAGGGACATGGCTAAGGGAGAGAAGGATGAGTGGTTAAAAGATGAAGATTTTCGAAAATTGTATAGAGTAAGAGATCATTTAAGAGTACAGGGTGGAATTATTTGGCATAAAAAGAATGTGGGAATAAACTTGTGGAAAATCATCCCAGTATTGCCTTCAAGGTTACAAGGGCAGTTATTGCTTAAAAGAACAAATTTTTGATAGATTTGGGGCTCCAGATAAATTATTGTCCGATTAAGGGAGAAATTTTCTCAGTTCCGTTATTAAACAGTTGTGCATTAGTTATGGGGTGGAAAAAATTAGAACGACAGAATATCATCCACAAGGCAATGGGTGTTGCGAGAGGTTTAATCGAACGCTGCATGGGCTCTTAGTAACATTAGATGAAAGAGCAAAGAAGAAATGGCCTGAACACATAGCTGCCTTAGTTGCCCATTATAATGCTACTCCACATGCAACCACGGGATACTCGCCATTTCATTTAGTTTTTGGCAGGGAGCCCAAGTTACCTCAGGATCCGATAGTAAGTTCTTCAACAGAAGAAACTATTGATGATTGGATGAGTGAGTTAAGGGAGATACAAGAGACTGTCGGGAAGATAGCAAAAGAAACAGAAAAAAAAAAAACAGAAAGAGATGACAAGGAAGCAAAGGGACATAGAGGTGAAGGATATTGACTGGACAGTAGGTCAGGAAGTTTTATTGAGAAATAATGTAAAAATAGGTAGAAGTAAAATTCAGGATCAGTGGCATGCTAAACGATGGGTAATAACGGAGATTTTGGAACTTAGAACGGGGCTGTATAGAATAAGATCTTGCGATGAGGATGACAAAGAGGAGCGAATTGAGAACAGATGCAACCTGAGAGCGGCACCAAAATTACGATCTTTTGGAGTACCGGCAGTAGATGACGCGATAGCAGAACACTCCCCACGGCGATTGCGTAATCTTGTAGTAGTAGATAAAGGAAATAAAGGTAATAGGTGAAGGGAATAGGTTAAGGGAAAGGTGAAAGCAGGGTTCTATCCTGAACGAGGATTGGCGTCCTCTGCCTTACTTGAGCTAAGTCTTTCTTTTCTCTTTTACTATATCTACTACTCCTATCTTTAGTCTAAGGGAAAGGCGAAAGCAGGGGTCTATCCTGAGCGAGGATTGGCGTCCTCTGCTTTACTTGAGCTAAGTCTTTCTTTTCTCTTCTCCTATACTTCTAGCTTCATTTCTATTAATATTAGTGTGGGACGGTGTTTAAGGTCAGGTAAAGGGATATCTATTGACGGATTTAGAGAAATTCACATGGAGTGTTAAAACAACGAAAGGTGAAAAGAATGAAAGTAGAATTGTTAGAATAATGAAAGAAGGGTGAAAGAACGAAAGTAGAGGGATAAGGAAACATGACGAAGCAAGAATGTAAGACTGACGCCGAAATATAAGCTTGTGGAAGTGGTAGGTCCACAGGGACTTACGCCAGAGTTTATAGTAGTAGGAAGTGGTAAGTCTGGCTGATGAGAAAATAAATCAGGACTGAAGGAGCGAGAGAATGATGAAACGGATGGAAAGGTAGCGGGGAAGATGAACCAGAAAGAAAGACGAAAGAGTAGGTAAATTTTACGCCAGTTGCTGCATTGTTTGGTCAGGCTGGGTAAGGGGATGAAGAATGAGTTAAGGAAAAGGTTATTATTACGCCAGTTTCCATACTGTTAAATCAGGCTGGATAATGAAGAGATGAAGGAAGAAGGATTGATATTCTTATGCCAGTTTCCATACTGTTAAATCAGGCTGGATAATGAAGAGATGAAGGAAGAAGGATTGATATTCTTATGCCAGTTTCCATACTGTTAAATCAGGCTGGATAATGAAGAGATGAAGGAAGAAGGATTGATATTCTTATGCCAGTTTCCATACTGTTAAATCAGGCTGGATGAGAGGTCAAGACGTGGGATAAACTTCCAAATGTGTTCCTTAGCAAAAGAGTGCATAAATGTTTTGACTTTCTATGAGCTCATCACCTATGGAAAGTTGTGAATGACTGGGCTCAGAGTGGAGCTGAGCCGAAAAAAAAGAGGGGGCAATTGAAAGGGTAAGGAATGCAAGAGTGACTAAGAAACAAGGTCAAATAGCAGTTAAGAACATTAGCCTACGTGAGCGTAGCGACTGCTAGGAGTGAATGAGTGTGCGAGTCGAAGTGTGAATGAAGCCCCGTGAAGCAGTGACGTATGTGAGGATGTGTGCATTCGGATGAAATGAAATGTTGAATGAGTGAATGAATGTTGAATGTGTTGTGATTTCTTGTTTATTGATTTATAGAATTATAGATTTTTTCTATGTACACCTTATTTATGATTAAATAAATTACCTAATAAACATTATTACGTGACCAAAGAAAATGGAAAAAAGTGCATAAATAGAAAATATGGGAAATTGTGACCAAAGTAATTAAACATGCTAATGCGATGTTCGAATGAAATATAATAAAAGAAAGTGAGATGAAACCCCAAATGAAAATAAAGTAATTAATGAATGTTCAGGGGAATCCCCTATCGTGAAGTCTCATTCACACTCAGCTGCCCAGACGAGACACACTCACCCGAGGGGGCATTCAACTACAACTTGTACAATTCATCGGTAAGGAAAAACGAACATGTTTCACTTATCATCAAATGTGAAAAAGTGACCATCAGTGAAAAAAGAAAGTAAAGCAGTGAATTAAAATAGGGGTATTTATCAACCAACAGGGTTTCTGGTGCATAGTGAAAAGAGCTGTTCCACGTCAACAAGACGGCCGTCTGCCTGAGTGAGGTATGAGGCGTGAGGCGTAAGGCGTGAGGCGTGAGGCGTAAGGCGTGAGGCGTGAGGCGTAAGGCGTGAGGCGTAAGGCGTGAGGCGTGAGGCGAAGGCGAGAGGAGTAAGAAGAGGAGGCAAATAAAGAAAAAATAGAAGACAGTGAAGAAAGTGAGAAGTATCACGGACGTTACGTGAGATACCCTGTGTCGCATTAATGAACATTTACTTACGAACATTGGTACAAATTGGTCACAAAATCAGAAAGTGCACGGAAGTAGGGGTTAACCGTATGATATTTAATTCTCTTTATTATATATTTTTTGCTGAGTTACATTATTTTATTTTTTTATTTTATAATTTGAGTATTTTGTGTATTGTGGTTTCATAATGAATCTGAATGGTAATAGTGTTTCCATTAAACCCAATTATTGAACCTGAGCAATCAAACAGAGGTGATCCATAAAAGGTTGTACTGGTGGAGGGCCCAGGCCAGTAATTTAAGATCTAATTACCAGCCTTTACATATATATATATATATATATATATATATATATATATATATATATATATATATATATATATATATATATACATATATAGATAGATAGATAGATAGATAGATAGATAGATAGATAGATAGATAGATAGATAGATAGATAGATAGATAGATAGATAGATAGATAGATAGATTGATAGATAGATAGATAGATAGATATGTTTGTATACATATACATTTATCTATCTATCTATCTACCTATCTATCTATCTATCTATCTATCTATCTATATATATATATATATACATTTATTTATTTATTTATATATACATATATATATATATATATATATATACACATTTATATATATAAATATATATATTTATTTATATATACATATATATATATATATATATATATATATATATATATATATATATATATATATATATATATATATATATATATATATATATATATAAATAAATATATATATTTATATATATATATATATATATATATATATATATATATATATATATATATATATATATATATATATATATATATATATATATATATATATATATATATATATATATATATATATATATATATATATATATATATATATATATATATATATATATATATATATATATATATATATATATATATATATATATATATATATATATATATATATATATATATATATATATATATATATATATATATATATATATATATATATATATATATATATATATATATATATATATATATATATATATATATATATATATATATATATATATATATATATATATATATATATATATATATATATATATATATATATATATATATATATATATATATATATATATATATATATATATATATATATATATATATATATATATATATATATATATATATATATATATATATATATATACATATATATATATATATATATATATATATATATATATATATATATATATATATATATATATATATATATATATATATATATATATATATATATATATATATATATATATATATATATATATATATATATATATATATATATATATATATATATATATATATATATATATATATATATATATATATATATATATATATATATATATATATATATATATATATATATATATATATATATATATATATATATATATATATATATATATATATATATATATATATATATATATATATATATATATATATATATATATATATATATATATATATATATATATATATATATATATACATATATATATATATATATATATATATATATATATATATATATATATATATATATATATATATATATATATATATATATATATATATATATATATATATATATATATATATATATATATATATATATATATATATATATATATATATATATATATATATATATATATATATATATATATATATATATATATATATATATATATATATATATATATATATATATATATATATATATATATATATATATATATATATATATATATATATATATATATATATATATATATATATATATATATATATATATATATATATATATATATATATATATATATATATATATATATATATATATATATATATATATATATATATATATATATATATATATATATATATATATATATATATATATATATATATATATATATATATATATATATATATATATATATATATATATATATATATATATATATATATATATATATATATATATATATATATATATATATATATATATATATATATATATATATATATATATATATATATATATATATATATATATATATATATATAT
>NC_091580.1:14943669-14951169 GCF_042767895.1 Penaeus vannamei | reverse complement strand
CTTACGTTAACTTACTAAAAAAAGGACTAAAATATCAAATACGATACTTAAAAAGGAACTGACGTTAAAAGCAATGCGAGAAAAGACGAATCCAGAAGGGATTCGTGTAAAAATACGTTAAAAAAAACACTTGAAAACAATAAAACACATAAATAAATAAGACAACGTTCAGCAAATACCCTAGGCAAGTAACGGGAAGTATGCTCAGTACAACCTTTGTTCTGCTAACGTCTCAGGCTGAAGTAAATCCAGAAAGGGGTGACACAAACACAGGTTCAGATAGATCTTCCTTTATTGTTATGGCGGATCCGTATTTATGCTGACGTCACTGCCTTCATTTTCTATAACTTCTAAATAAAACATAATTAAAATGTGAAAAATTTAAGGTATATATAAAAACAACCAGGGATGATAAAAAGATTAAGACAAATAATTAAAACCATAGAAACATAAAGCATCTTAAAAAGTACAAATGTCATTGACGTCATTGAAAAATGTAAAACATGAATAAAATCAATTACAGAGTAAAATCATAAAACCAAAATACAAATACGTATAATAAAAAGACAAGTTTACAAAATAAAAAGGACAAACCCCGTCATGCTCATCTATAAAAGGAACAAATCGATCAAATAAGAATACGAAAAAATAAATCTTAATCTGAAAATTAACAATTAAAATGATGGTCAAATTGATTAAAAGCAATAAATAAAATATTAAGGCAGTAAACTTTCAGAACTTAAACAATAAAAGACATCAGTCATTACTTAAAAGAACGAAACAAACTAAGAAAACGTGATCAACACAACTTAGAAAATGGAGCTAAAATAGGGATAACTTAACTAAAAACGAGCAGGGGTAAAAACAATAAAAAAAAAAAAAAAAAAAAAAAAAATAGTGTCCCACACAGGGGAAATGGAGATCATATGGACACCCCTTCTGGATTCTGCTACGTCTCTCAGAGGCGAGGTTTGAAGAACCTCCACAATCCTCCCATAACCATGGGTCGAAGCAAAAGGAGGAGACAACCTGAAACAGAAGAAAGGTTGGGCTGAGCCCCGTTACTTGCCTCAACAAACTAACAGCGTGCAGACAGCTGAACGTGTCTTGCACATCAAATCATAAAAGGACAAAAAACACAAATAGTACGAAAAGGATATCAGTGCTCCATCTGCTCATCTGGGTGCAGGTTTTCTCTAGGGGCATGTGTCTCAGCAGCCCGCAATGAACCACAACCGCTATCGTCAAACTCTGGCTCCATCACCAGAGAGGTCAGCACAGCAACCCAAGGGTCATCTGGGTTTGGTGGATTCGAATCATCTATACCGTCATCATCGTTGTCTCCATCATCATCACTTGTGCCATATGACAGTTCCGCTGGTGGGTGATAAGCCTTCAGGTGGGCTCTGAACTGAACTTCTGTTTCGAGGTCTTCAATTTCAAAGGCAACTGGACCCAGACGTCTGATGATCCTAGCAGGACCTCTCGACTTCCTGGTGAGAGGGGGTAGACCGCTCATCTTGTGCCGATGTTCAAAGTACCATACCAACGCACCTTCAGTTGGCTGAAATTCCACCTTCTTGCCTTTGTTGTATTGTTTGCCATTAATCTGTCGTGCTTCCTTAGAGGCTTTCACAGCTGCTTGGTGGGCCTCTTGTAAACGTGCTTGATGATTCACGTTCTCATCGAAGACTGCTTCATTGGTGAGCCCAATCTGGAAGTTAGCATGGCGGCCGGTTAGCATGTAAAGGGGTTGTCCCTCTGTGGTCCGATGGATAGCCGAGTTGATCTGTAGCCGCAACTCAGGAACAAACTGGTGCCAGGTTCGTGGGCGATCATTGACAAGAGGAGTAAGGGCAGACTTCACCACACGATTGGTACGCTCAATCAAACCATTCGCTTGAGGATGGTAGCGAGTGGTGTAGTGGTTAGTAGCATGCATCAGTTTAGCAAGTTCCTTAAACAGGTTGCTTGTAAATTTGACTCCGTTGTCAGTTTGGATAACCCTAGGAGGGCCGAAGTGGGTTACCCAATGGCCAGAAAGGCTCGGTGGACAGCGACAGCAGTGACTTTCCATAGAGGTATGATCTGCAAATACCGTGAATGCTGGTCTATGATGGATAACGCCCAGCGGATGGGAATGCTGGGAATAATGTCCATCGAGACTCGTTCCAATGGAAAGTTAGCTAGGGGTGTCTCAGCCATAGGAACCTTTTGCCTGTCGCCTTTTCATTGTTGGCAAATCTCGCAGCATTCTACAAACTGTCATACATCTTTCAGCATGTTTGGCCAGTAGAACATCGATCTTGCATTTTGAAATGTTCGATGGATGCCTGGATGGGAAGCTAGTGGAGGAAGGTGTGATGCTTTTAATGCAGAATTTCGTAGAGTCACTGGAACTACTAACTGGTATACAATCCGATCTGGTAAATTCTTCAACTGGTAGAGGACGGCTTCCTTCAATCTAAAATCAGCAAGAGGAAGAGGAAGCATCTTAGTTGGTAGGTTTCCCCCTTGCAAATAACTGCAAATCTCCGCAAGCTGAGGATCTGCCTTCTGCTCTTCTGCAAGGCTTTCAGGAGAGAGCTCTGTTACTGTCAGCTTCGCAACTTGTCTGGAAAGCAAGTCTGGCACTTTATTGGTAGGTCCTTCCTTATACCTTATACTAAAATCATAGAAAGACGTCATGGGCGAATCTTGTCATCCTAGGAGACTTGGTCTTCCTGCTGAACACGTACACTAAGGGGCGGTGGTCGGTGTACACGGTGATACGCCTTCCATAGAGATAGGAATCAAAGGTCCGGACTCCTTCCACAACAGCTAGAGCCTCTAAGTCGATGGCTGGATAGTGAGTTTCTGCATCACAGAGCTTTCTGCTGAAATAGGCAACTGCATGCGGTGTCTGGTCATCATCTTTCTGCATGAGACAGGCCCCCAGTGCAATACTAGAGGCATCATTGTGAAGTTTGAATCCCTTGGAGAAGTCAGGCTGGCGTAAGACTGGAGCAGATGTCAGCTTCTCTTTCAAAGTTTCAAACACAGCTTGTTGTTCGGGTCTCCAGGTCCAAGCTTGATCCCTTTTCAGCAACAGATGCAATGGTGATGCTAAGGTTACATATCCTGGAACATGTTTCCTGAAAAATCCTGTTGCTCCTAGGAAACGACAGATTTCTCTAACTGTATGTGGCGGTGGTGTGTTAGAGATAGCCATAACCTTATCCTTGTTAGGGGAGACTCCATCAGGGGAAATCGTGAAGCCGATGAAATCGATGGTTGTGGCTGCAAACTGGCACTTGTCCATGTTAAGTTTCAGGCCGGCCAATGACAGCAACTGCAAGGTCTCGTCTAGATCTTGAAGGTGTTGGTTGAAGTTGTGGCTGTAAATGATGACGTCATCTAAGTAGGCTAACATATGACGTCCCAGTACCGACGATAAGACGACATTCATAGTCCTCTGGAACATGGTTAGAGCTGTTGATAAACCAAAAGGAAGACGGCAGAACTGGGAGAATCGGTAGCCATCTGAAAATGCCGTCTTTGGTCGATCCTCTTCTTCCAATTCCACACTCCAGTATGCAGCGTGGGCATCTAAGGTGGTGAAGATGTTCTTTGGGCCCAGTTCATCGATGAATTTGCTGATAAGAGGCAAAGGATACGTATCACCCTTGGTCACTGCGTTCAGGCCACGGTAATCAACACAGAACCTGAGAGCTCCTCCCTTCTTCTTAACCAGCACAACAGGGCTCATCCAGGGGGATGTGGATTCTTCAATGACCCCTGGGCGAAGCATAGAGTCACACTGCTCACGAATAACTTGCTGTGTTGATGCTTGATTCCAGGTACAAGACCTACAGCTTCCTCACCACCATCAAAGAGCCCCTTAAAACGACAAAGCAGCTCAGTCAGCTGATGGCATTGGGGGTCTTCAAGGTGGCCGAGATCTGGCATCGGGTGGTCATCCAGGCTTGGACCGTGTTCCAGGAGTTCAGCAGCTTCACAGGCAGCAATGGCAATAGAGGGCGGCAGCTCCATGTGTTCAACCTCCAGCTCATCATCATAGCCGAAGTCTTCGACTCCATATAGTCGGTCAAAACAATCTTCTTCCCACTCAAAGTCAAAGGTTTATCCATCCTCAAGAGAATCAGGCTCGACAGGACAGTAGTTGGACCTGGCGACGACTTCCTCAGGCATCTTGGTAGTTATTGAGGTGGGTCATTGGTGTAAATGGCTTCTACCTGCTCTGCCTTCCCAAGGCGTGTTCCATTATGTAAAACCATCGGTTTTGGAGTCGCATTCACCACCCACACAGAACACCGACGATCCTTCACCTTTGTGACAGCATGAGGTAAAAGAAGTCCTTTCGGCATAGCTGGAACTACAAGGATATCGCCATCTGTTGGTCCGTTCCGCGAAACACAGCCTTCAACAAAGCAGCCACTGTGAGCTGCAATACTTGCACGGTGAACAAAATGCACTGCTGCAACGGTCTGAGGATCTTGGGCAGAAACTGGTGCATCTTCACTGGCATCTTCTGTAGGTGAAAGGGGTTTGATGCAACAGATCTTGAGAGACTCCGCATCAGTATATACTACTGAGAACTTGTGTCCCTGCAGAGTAAAGGTGGCATTCCCAGTTGACGCTTCTGAGGAGAAAGTGAAGTCCAGCCGTCTAAGGAGATCCATCCCAATAAGTATGTCACCTAGGAAGGAGACGTCAATCACACTGGCCTGATGAACAATGACAGAATCCTCAGCCAATTGAAAGTGGAGTGTCACCTCAATTGATACTTGGAGTGGTTGCCCTGTGACTCCTTGGAGGATCTTGGTAGACGTCTTGTGCTGAAGCTTTTGGTGGGACACAATCATGGCTACAGCACTTGGCTTGATCAAGGTGGCTTCAGATCCAGTGTCAATGAAGCACAGGGTTGTCTTACCATTAATATTGAGTCACACGAGAGGCCGTCCTGACAACCCAAGGGAACTCAACATGGCTATCTGAGACATTGTGGTTTCTGTCTGCGTACCGGTGGAAGTTACTGCCCCCTTCTGGAACTCCGCCAGCTGGACTGGGAGCTTCTCCTGCTGGCCACTCGGAAAGGGACATTGTTTAGCCATGTGCCCAGATCTTCGGCAACGGTAGCCGGTGATGTCTCTGGAAGGATGGGGTCGGTTTCGCACAGAGGTCACATAAGCTGCTCGGCACTCAGAGGTGTTGTGAGTGGCTATTCCATGGAAGCTACACCAGGGATCACGAGGTGGAACAGGCTGTGGGGTCTTCAATCTGTCCACCTGGGCAGCTATAGGGTAAGCATACAAGTCCCGAGCTCTAGGTGGGCGATCAGGATGGTGGCGGTGGTCACGGTCATCATCCAGGCGAAACTCATATGGAGACTGATGTCGTGTAGCTGACTCATGCCTGATCCCGTTCCTGGAGTTCCATATCCTCTGGGCTGTTTCCGCAAGCTGCATGGGGGAGCAGTCATCTTTAACTGCCAAGAAAACCCTAACCCAGGAGGGAATGCCAGAGAGGATAACCCGATGAACAAGCCCTGAGGGATCACCTATTGCTTCTCGATGGTCGCGATACCCCTGGTAGACGTGACCTTCTAACTGAAGATAAAAATCCATGGGAGCCTGCACTGAAGACATCCTGTTTTCATAAAGCACCTTATAAAAATCAGCAGATGTGTAAGTTCCCTTAAATTTGGTGCGTAGAGAGGCCTTAAATGTCTCCCAGTCCCGGATGGAGTCGAACAGGGGAGACTGTATTATAAGCTCTGCTAGGCCTCGACAGTTCGCTCGTGCAGCCTGGATATAAGCCTCGTCAGTAGGTGGTTTCACGAGGTTCTCGATGGAGTGAATCCAGGCCTCCACATCCTGGTTCCTTTTCAGCGGCTGGGATGCTGAGGTGTCTCCTTTAAAATGGGGAACCGACTCCCGAGCTACAACATAGGACACAGCTGGAGTAAGGGCTCGAAATGTAGAGCTGTCATGCAAGGACCCACGTTGTGCTGCAGCTGTTAGTTGCGGTGTTCCCTGCGGCAGTCGAGGATCAGCATACTCTGGGGAGCTGCGTGGTCGTGGCTCTGGAGGAAGCCGAGCAGAAGTCGGCCTCTGGACGTAGTCTTTGGGGTTCTCTGAGAAGCGGAGCTGCGTTTCTGGAGGCTGCAAGTTACGTCTCTCCCTATTGCGCTGTTTCTCCCTTTGAACTTCTTCCTTTTCATGTAACTGACGCCATAGTTCCTCTATCTCCACATCCCTCCGGGTACTAGCAGAAGGTTCCTGGGGTTGAAGAACTTCGACCTCTGCTTCTACCTGTCGGGGTCGAGACACAGCTTCTTCCTGCCGGGCAAGCCTTTCATTGAACTGCTGTGTCTGTGCCTTGACTTCACCGAGCTCACTTGACAAGGCTTCGATTTTGTCGAGGATTTGGGCCAGCACACTAACCTCTCCCTCCATGGCTCTCACTGCTTCCCGTACCTCTGGATTCGAGCCACCTACGCCTATGGGGAGCTGATCGACAGAGATAGATAAGCCTGTTGCCGGAGAACGGTCACGGGAACTAGGATAGCTGGAGGATCGTAAATTCCTACGAATT
This sequence comes from Penaeus vannamei, assembly GCF_042767895.1. Classification (NCBI taxonomy): domain Eukaryota; kingdom Metazoa; phylum Arthropoda; class Malacostraca; order Decapoda; family Penaeidae; genus Penaeus; species Penaeus vannamei. Next base: position 14,944,572 of record NC_091580.1, on the reverse strand, counting down.
CCTGTGTTCTTGCCTTTGGGCATCCTGCACACAAAGCACTGTTCAAATATCACCTGACTGTTCATAGACTTCACTGTTCACACCCTTGCCACTGTTCACATATGTTTGACACCGTTCACAAAACTTCAGCACTGTTCATTAACAACTCGGCACTGTTCTTAAAAGCTGAGCAATGTCTGCTTGTATTACACTTTAAAAAAAAGTTCATTGACTGGTTATACTGCTCACAAACCCGTTACTGCACTTTTTCAATGTCACTACACACTTTAACACGTTACTGCACCCTTCATCAAAATCACTGCACTGTTTCAGTCACTATATTACACAAAAATCACTGTAACACACCGTAACATACCAGTCACTGTATGATCCATGGAGCTGCCAAAGGAAAATTATACACGTAAAAAGAGAAACATACAGTGTCCCTAAAACTGACAAGAGCCACAAAATAAGCCTAGCTGGGCGAGCGGGCATTAAGACACATAAATCTAACTCTGCAAGAGAAGAGAATTATGCTGAAAAAAAAACGCTCTTGAAAACTACACATTTAAAAAATCACTGAAAGAGAAAACAAAAGACACATAATACATGGCAAAGTGGCTCTCCCGAAACTTCCGTAGGAGGTACAATGAAAGTGCATAAAATATCCTAACAGGAAAGAACTGATTGTGCCGGACGTTCTCAGCCTACAAGGAACTCCGTAATATTCTCCTGGTACAGCTCATAAAAGGTACATTTCACCGCTAGCCACCAAATATGTAAGTATACAAGTCAATCTATAATGAGGAGCCCGACTTAAACCCCAGCCTCGTGAAGCGAGCTGAAGCCTCCCGTGAAGCAGGAACGGCTTAGGGACGCAAATGGGGGTCCCGTTCACTCCCCTGAACAAGTTAAAACAGACCC
>NC_091580.1:14921169-14923669 GCF_042767895.1 Penaeus vannamei | reverse complement strand
TACTAAGTTATCCAGAGGTCACTGAACCTTTCCAAAGGGTTCACATGGACTTAGTGGGTCCTTTTCCCGTGGCGGAGGGGTTTAAATATATTCTCACGGTGGTGGATGCTTTGACTAAGTACCTTTATGCGGCCCCTTTTAAAACAAAGGAGGCACCGGAGGTAACAAGAGCATTCATCGAGACGGTAATGATAAATGAGGGAGCTCCAGGACACATCGTAACGGATGGGGGTCGGGAGTTTGTAAATGAGTTGTTTAAGGAGATGTGTACACAGTTACAGATGGGTAGGCATGTGATAACTCCATATCATCCTAGTTCAAATGGCCAGGTAGAAAGAGTAAATGATGTCTTAACTAAAATTCTGAGGACCCTAGTTTGGGACAATCCGAATAGCTGGAATGTGATGTTGCCGCATACCATCGGATAATTAGGGATTCCCCGTTTTTTGCGTTGAAACACCGTGATCCAAAGTGGCCATATATGCTATTTGTAGAGGGGACAGCCCCCTGGTATAATTTAGAGGATTATTCTCAGAAACTTCGAGTGATAGGTAGTAAAATTTTCAAGCGCTGCCAGTATCTCATCGAGGAGGAGATAAAGAGAAGGCCACGAGATAGACCTCGGGCAAGAATCCGTCCCATAGTAGAGAGGGACCGAGTATTTGTTCAGGCGGTCCCAAAGCCTGGGCTAAGTAAAAAGGTACAGCCATTATTTACTGGGCCTTATCGAGTGATACATAGGGTAAATGAGGTATTATATAAGTTACGAAGGCTTTTGGATCGGAAAGAATGTAAGATTCACGTGGATAGGCTAAAGTTGGAATCATCCCTTTCCTTAGGTCAGGGGGGAAATGTAAACAGGGCATATCCAGTTCATGACCCTATTAGCTCTGAGGATCAGGAGGAAACTCAGGGGTAACTAATATATAGGGTGCGGTATAGTACTCTCTAATGTTCTGTGATGTAGTTCTCATGTTGGGATACTTTTCAGATCATTTTGGGAGTGGGGGCCTGGATGGAGTCAGAGAATTCTTTGGCAACCACCGGGCTGGTTTTCATTCCGGAGGGACAGGTCCTCTACACTTCCTCGGTGCAGATTATACCTATACAGGTAGAGAGGACACGACTTACCGGGCCTTTGCTTGAGCTCCAACCCTGGCTTCAAGAAGTAGATAAGCGCTTGGATAATACAGAGTTAAGTAATCCACGGCAAGATGACAGGAACAGGGTGGGGGTAATGACCTCTGACCTTCGGCCAGGGACACCTATAATAGATGGGATAAAGGCTATGGTTCGACAGATGTCGGATGAAATTGACCATTAGACGTCAGTGATTCGAGACTTTTTCTTGACGATGGGGGAGAAATCAAGACAGTGACGTTCCATCGTTGGGGGTATTTCGGCTTTAACAAATGTTGCGAATTTCGTCTTAGGGGCAGTGACAAGCAGCAGAATAGACAAATTACACTCTATGCTCATGTCTACTGAGGCGACGACTCGCAAAACTTTAACAATGGGAGAAGTATCTCTTTCTTTGCTGGATAGCACTCTCGGGGATGTTGCACATCTAAAGGAGGCTCTAAAAAGACTGGAGGGTTCCGTGGGATTGTTGGATTGGGCAGTAAAAAAGTTGGGAAAGTCAGTGGGTGAGACCCAGCGATTATTTTTGCTTAGTCTGACTCTGGAAAACTATAGGTCAGTCTTAAAAAGAATCAGACAAGATCAGTACTCACTGTTGGGTGGTTTAAGAGAGGCAATTAAGGGGCAGTTGTCACCGGAACTTTTACCCCCAGGCACAGTGTTAGACTTGTTATTGCAGCTCTCACGGGAGGGTGTACATTTAATTTCCCCCCCAAGGGAGCAGGATGTTCATCTGTATTATGATCTAATACATGTGACGGTTCGGCCAGGGATTTCTTCTAGACAGCTGGTTATGTATCTGGCACTCCCCTTGCCGGGGATGGGGTTGGATGTTTTCAGTGTCCATAGTTTCCCGAGACAGGTCAGCGAGACTTCATCTTTTATGCAAACAAAGATATCTGCCTCGTATCTGTTTGTTTCAGAAACCCGGGATATGTTTATGGAGATGGATTCCCTGGATTCCTGCCGTGCAGTTCGGTCTGGCCTGTCTCTGTGTCCTGCATCTACTGGACTTTGCAGGGGGCACGTGAGGTCGTGCTTGTCAGCAGCTTTTTTCAAGGAGGACAAGATGGAAGACGTCTGTGATGAGGTGGTGACAGACCACTTCACACCCATTGTGGTGAGGCAGGGAACTCGGTGGATCTACAGTGTACCTTATCCCATCGAGATCTCCGTTTCCTGTCCGGGAGCATTCCAGGCAGGGGTCATGAAACCCAGGGAGATGCTGGAAGGTGTGGGAGTCCTTCGCCTGGGGTCAGGATGTCAGGCGACATCGCAGGATTTCTTCATTCCGCCGATATCGTCCTTAGAACATCAGCAGGTGGTTACCGTGTTACCAAAGCCTGACTGGCAGGATCTA
>NC_091580.1:14916169-14918669 GCF_042767895.1 Penaeus vannamei | reverse complement strand
AGACTTGCATACAGACTGACGGAAAGACGGTGAAACAGACAGACATGTCATTATCATCATCTTCATCATCATTATTGTTGCTTATATTGCTATCAGCGATCTCTATTGCAATGTTCGATATTTGATGTTGGATCGCTAGACCTTCAAACATTTTAACGTCGTAAAACTGCCCCTTCTGTTTGCAACAATTTCGTCTTTCCCAGAGTGTCCACTCAGAGTAAAAAGTCGAACAGTCTCATCAGCTTTTAAAGTTCATCTTCCAACCTCCAAACCCTTTTTTTCCAGAAGTGGCTGTATAAAATTTAGTACCAGGTTATTTCTTTGCTGTAAGCAAGGTACCTTTTCTGCGATTCTGACAGGGTGAAACTCCAAGAATTCCTTTGTAAATGTCTGACATCTCATAAAAAAAAAAAAAAAAAAAAAAACTTGCAACAGGAACCGAGGGATCCGGGCGGCACCAAACATGCTGCCTCGATACAGAGAATGTTCATAAACCCAGACCGTTTCTCTCTCTCACTCACTTTACTATTCCTTTAAAGACTGATTGCAACAGGTCAGGCAAGCATTTTTTCTTCTATTTATATTCTAGTTCTATTCCTTTTTCACTCTTCATAAAAATGCAGAAACTTCCCCTCTGAACATTTCACTCCATATGCCGCCCACAGCTAAGGGTATGTATATGCTTATGTCATGCTGACACGGGGCAAAGGTTTCGCTCTCTTTACAGAGGTTAGAGAATACTCGAGCCGCACTTGCACCATCGGTCCCGGGGCAGCGCAGCCAACATAATGGGGAAGTAAAGTCCATAGCAATCTGATGCGCGGCACAACCCGTATGATAGGAAGCGGGGCTGCTGGCTTCCATAATCCGATTCTAGGGAAATCATATGGAAATAGAGAAGGTTTGGTGATACAAAGAGGGAAGTTTTAACAAGATTAAAGGCTTGACTCTTGCAGTATCATCACACATACACACAAATCTATACACATAAACGCAAGCACAACACGCATCAAATAGATGCATTTATGTGTTGTTTTTCGATTTAATTATCATTCAAATAAATTAAATTGTATATGTATGTTTATGTATGTGTGAGAGAGAGAGAGAGAGTTTCTTTGAATAATATTTGAAAATGAAAATGGAATTTTGTTGTGGTATCTTCTAAATGTTAAATTAAATAATATCATAATATCAGTTCAGTAGATATTCTTCGCCTCAGATGCTCTTAATGCCTCGACAATTAAAACAAAATCCAACGAAAGGATCGAAAATAATGCCCTGAAGGAAAAGGGAAAAGCGACGAACAACTCAGACAACTGAAGAGAAGAAATGGAAGTCGCTTTATTTATTGATGAAGATTATTACTCTGTACAAAATGAAAATTCTAGAACATTCAAGATTGAGTGATTAAAATCATCTGCCTCGTCAGCAGCTAAAGTAATTAGCGGCGGATACATTGTGGCATTGAAATGCTAGAATAATAAACACGTTTTAAAATCTACCAAGAAATAAAATAGAATGATAATATAACAGTGACGGAAATTAGTGTTCTACCAGGAAGGCGAACGGGAGTCGAAGCTGTCAATCAGAGAGTGAGTTGCCGCATAAGAAAGGAAACGCCCCGTTTAAGAAGGAGCTGTTGTCTTGGGAAATTAAAGCGATCTCCAGCAGTGGCATCAGGTTTCCGCTGCAAGTTGTTAACTTTGTATAAAGACCGAACAAGGAAGTGAAAAATGGCCGAAGAGAGCGCTGCGTTAGGAGGGTGAAAAAATACCGATGTAACTTTTTTCTTTTTCTTTCGATATTTTTCATCATGACCTTTAACTTTTGTCAAAAGTCCATCTCATCTCATTTGAGCTTAAGGCCAACAATAAGTAATATTACCTTATTTTTTACTATGATTTGATTGCCTGTTGATGAAGTGGCATGAGCGCACACTTTATATTGAAGGACCTTATACTCGGAGACATGTGAACAGCACTTATAGATATTTCTTTAAACGTCAGCTGTATCCAGTTTTGGACAAACCAGTCCCGAATTCAACTTCATTTTATTTCAAAGTTGTTTTAATTTTTCCTTGTACAGCGCGACAGAATGAATTTTTTTGTGTAAACATATGTCAAATGTATATTTATTCGCTCTGCCAAATAGAGTTGACGCTTGTTTTACGAAATAAATAAGATTCAGCAAATCCACACAAATTCTGAAAGCTCGAACGACATTCAATACATGAAGTTTTTGCCTCAGGGATGAACAGCCAACTATTTTTGTGTCTCTAGTTACACTGTCCATAGATTTCCATGCATCCAGGGACCCGTTCCCTACGCCAAAGTTGAGACAAAAGGTGATACAGATGCCATAGGAATGCCATATCAAGAAAAAGTCGTTGATACCTAAAGGAAGATTAATCGAAAGACAATTCATCTGATATAAACAAATGCAAGTCAGTTTTGTTCTCTTCATTTTCCTATATAAGCACAGCAAGCTTATATAGGAAATG
>NC_091580.1:14888669-14896169 GCF_042767895.1 Penaeus vannamei | reverse complement strand
TTGAATGATAATTAAATCGAAAAACAACACATAAATACATCTATTTGATGCGTGTTGTGCTTGCGTTTATGTGTATAGATTTGTGTGTATGTGTGATGATACTGCAAGAGTCAAGCCTTTAATCTTGTTAAAACTTCCCTCTTTGTATCACCAAACCTTCTCTATTTCCATATGATTTCCCTAGAATCGGATTATGGAAGCCAGCAGCCCCGCTTCCTATCATACGGGTTGTGCCGCGCATCAGATTGCTATGGACTTTACTTCCCCATTATGTTGGCTGCGCTGCCCCGGGACCGATGGTGCAAGTGCGGCTCGAGTATTCTCTAACCTCTGTAAAGAGAGCGAAACCTTTGCCCCGTGTCAGCATGACATAAGCATATACATACCCTTAGCTGTGGGCGGCATATGGAGTGAAATGTTCGGAGGGGAAGTTTCTGCATTTTTATGAAGTGAAAAAGGAATAGAACTAGAATATAAATAGAAGAAAAATGCTTGCCTGACCTTTTGCAATCAGTCTTTAAAGGAATAGTAAAGTGAGTGAGAGAGAGAAACGGTCTGGGTTTATGAACATTCTCTGTATCGAGGCAGCATGTTTGGTGCCGCCCGGATCCCTCGGTTCCTGTTGCAAGTTTTTTTTTTTTTTTTTTTTTTTTTTAGCTCTCTTTCTTTTTTATGAGATGTCAGACATTTACAAAGGAATTCTTGGAGTTTCACCCTGTCAGAATCGCAGAAAAGGTACCTTGCTTACAGCAAAGAAATAACCTGGTACTAAATTTTATACAGCCACTTCTGGAAAAAAAGGGTTTGGAGGTTGGAAGATGAACTTTAAAAGCTGATGAGACTGTTCGACTTTTTACTCTGAGTGGACACTCTGGGAAAGACGAAATTGTTGCAAACAGAAGGGGCAGTTTTACGACGTTAAAATGTTTGAAGGTCTAGCGATCCAACATCAAATATCGAACATTGCAATAGAGATCGCTGATAGCAATATAAGCAACAATAATGATGATGAAGATGATGATAATGACATGTATGTCTGTTTCACCGTCTTTCCGTCAGTCTGTATGCAAGTCTGGCTATATGTCTATCCTTTCCCCTATCTGTCAATTCACCTATTAATCTGTCTGTTTACTTATCTATCGGTCTGCTATATCTCTCTCCCTCCTTCACTCTCTCTTTCTGTCTGTCTGCCTGTCTGTTTGTTTGACTGTCCGTCTGTCTGTCTGTCTTTTGGCCTTTTTGACGGTTTGTAAATTATTTTACTTACCTGTCAATTCAACTATGTATTTCTTTGTCTGTCTATCTGTCTATCTATCTGTATACTATATCTCCCCCCCCCTCTCTCTCTCTACCACTCTCTCTCTCTCCCACTCTCTCTGTCTCCCACACTCTCTATCTCCCACTCTCTCTCTCTCCCGCTCTCTCACTCTCACACACACACACTCTCTCTCTCTCTCTCTCTCTCTTTCTGTCTCCTTTTTATTGGGAAATTCACTTTGAACATATTTGTTTTCCCACGGCACGCAGCTTTACGATCAGGGGAGAAAATGATATATAACGATTTTTGAAAAATGTTCGCAGAATATTTCCTCGTTCTTTCAGCCGCGAAATAATGCCCTTCTTTTCCTGTAAGACTTCGTCCTATGCTCTTAAAAATAACTGACACGAATTTGATTTTTTTCCTCTCTCTCTGCTTCTACAAGCACTTTTGTTCATGAGAAAAGGAGAGAAAAAAATATTCAGTGAATGTAAATTAGCGTAACCAGCCACTCCCTCTCTCTATCTATCTATCTATTTATCTTAGTATTTTTCATGAACATAATTGTTTGCAGAAGCATGTCAGGTATGTCGAAAACCCTTTAAGGTTTTGTAAATACCATTGCTCTTGAAATATACTAATGGGAAATATGTATTTTTCATAAACATGAGTATTAACTAAAAATCTGTGACTGTTTCTCTTTTGTTCACTTGTTACCTATTGGACTTGTTACTTATTTTATGAACTATTTTTGTCGCTGTTCTTTTTATTTTATTTAATATTCTTCCTGTACTTTCTATTTTAGTCTGATGATGGAGAGATAACTCTTCGAAACGTTACGTTATTATAAATATGTTCATCACAGCCCTGGCCCTCCTTTTCCTTCTGGGATTACGAATCCCGAATGGTAAATCAACTGCAGAAATCATATATACATACATACATACATATATATATATATATATATATATATATATATATATACATATATATACTTATATATATATATATATATATATATATATATATATATATATATATATATATATTTGTATATATATGTACACACACACACACACACACACACACACACACACACACACACATACACACGCACAGACACACGCACACACACAGACACATATATATATACATATATATAAAAATATATATATATATATATATATATATATATATATATATATATATAGATATATATATATATATATATATATATGTACATATATATATATATTATATATATATTATATATATATTATATATATATATATATATATATTTATATATATCGTAAACTAGTTATATTTATCTGTAAATATTAACGGTTACGATTAATTGGTATCACTGCCACCACCAGTTCTTTCAATAGACAGAACTGGAAACCTTATAGCTAATATACTTAAAAGACACAGCAATTATCACTACCCTGACTAACTCTGTAGGTCAACTTAAAAGGATATTAGTTTTACTATTTTTATTATTTTCTTTAAATCAACATAATAAAATATAACAAACAATATTAAATCAATATATACCGGAAGTAGACCCACCACACCAGTTGTGACTACCCCACCTAGTTGTTAACAATCTTGTTAACGACTAGCCAGTGGAACACTATGTTCTCCTGAAATATTCTCCAACACCTGGACTACCCGCCCAGTACCTCCCTACACAACTTAGATCTACACTCCTCTTACCGACATGAAGAGAATGACCCTGTCCATCCTTGTCTCGGGACCACCAGGAGGTGTTCTGTCTCCTAGGCACCGTCTCCTCTCCCGTCATCACGCATGCGCAGACGAGAGACACCCATAGCGATGCACGACGAATTATCTCTTCTGTTCATCATAATCTTTAAAATATACATTTTCTTACAACATCACTCCCCCCTTTAACTATGATCGTCCCCGATCATGTTATCCCGGGAAGGAGTATTCCTGGGCCGTCTAAGAGAACTAACCTAACCCCCGGCTCAACGCCTCGAAGGGGTGGCAAGTTACTCAGAGACTGCCACTTAACTTGTACGGGACGTCGTGACGGTAACTCGATCGCGACGAATCCCTGGTCATCTTCTTCCGACGTGTCCTCCTCCGAGTTCTGCCGTCGATTGCACCACCGACGAGATGTTGAGAACTTGACATACCACCATCCATGCCCGGCCATGGCTATCCCCCACATAACGATGATGAGGGTCCAAGATATCACGGCGGGACATTCCAGATGGTCTTGCTCCAAATTCTCCTGGAGAAGAGCCCTGGTCCAAGCTCGCTCCCTGAGGGTGGACGCCTCCACCAATGTCGTGTCCGGTTCGGCGTCCCCTAGCGCGTCATCGAGCAATATCTCCTTTCGAAGGTCCGGATCCACCATCCCTTGTAGATCCTGCCAGTCAGGCTTTGGTAACACGGTAACCACCTGCTGATGTTCTAAGGACGATATCGGCGGAATGAAGAAATCCTGCGATGTCGCCTGACATCCTGACCCCAGGCGAAGGACTCCCACACCTTCCAGCATCTCCCTGGGTTTCATGACCCCTGCCTGGAATGCTCCCGGACAGGAAACGGAGATCTCGATGGGATAAGGTACACTGTAGATCCACCGAGTTCCCTGCCTCACCACAATGGGTGTGAAGTGGTCTGTCACCACCTCATCACAGACGTCTTCCATCTTGTCCTCCTTGAAAAAAGCTGCTGACAAGCACGACCTCACGTGCCCCCTGCAAAGTCCAGTAGATGCAGGACACAGAGACAGGCCAGACCGAACTGCGCGGCAGGAATCCAGGGAATCCATCTCCATAAACATATCCCGGGTTTCTGAAACAAACAGATACGAGGCAGATAATCTGCACCGAGGAAGTGTAGAGGACCTGTCCCTCCGAAATGAAAACCAGCCCGGTGGTTGCCAAAGAATTCTCTGACTCCATCCAGGCCCCCACTCCCAAAATGATCTGAAAAGTATCCCAACATGAGAACTACATCACAGAACATTAGAGAGTACTATACCGCACCCTATATATTAGTTACCCCTGAGTTTCCTCCTGATCCTCAGAGCTAATAGGGTCATGAACTGGATATGCCCTGTTTACATTTCCCCCCTGACCTAAGGAAAGGGATGATTCCAACTTTAGCCTATCCACGTGAATCTTACATTCTTTCTGATCCGAAAGCCTTCGTAACTTATATAATACCTCATTTACCCTATGTATCACTCGATAAGGCCCAGTAAATAATGGCTGTACCTTTTTACTTAGCCCAGGCTTTGGGACCGCCTGAACAAATACTCGGTCCCTCTCTACTATGGGACGGATTCTTGCCCGAGGTCTATCTCGTGGCCTTCTCTTTATCTCCTCCTCGATGAGATACTGGCAGCGCTTGAAAATTTTACTACCTATCACTCGAAGTTTCTGAGAATAATCCTCTAAATTATACCAGGGGGCTGTCCCCTCTACAAATAGCATATATGGCCACTTTGGATCACGGTGTTTCAACGCAAAAAACGGGGAATCCCTAATTATCCGATGGTATGCGGCAACACATTCCAGCTATTCGGATTGTCCCAAACTAGGGTCCTTAGAATTTTAGTTAAGACATCATTTACTTTCTACCTGGCCATTTGAACTAGGATGATATGGAGTTATCACCTGCCTACCCATCTGTAACTGTGTACACATCTCCTTAAACAACTCATTTACAAACTCCCGACCCCCATCCGTTACGATGTGTCCTGGAGCTCCCTCATTTATCATTACCGTCTCGATGAATGCTCTTGCTACCTCCGGTGCCTCCTTTGTTTTAAAAGGGGCCGCATAAAGGTACTTAGTCAAAGCATCCACCACCGTGAGAATATATTTAAACCCCTCCGCCACGGGAAAAGGACCCACTAAGTCCATGTGAACCCTTTGGAAAGGTTCAGTGACCTCTGGATAACTTAGTAAAGGTGCCGGGACTTCCTGTGCCGGTTTGCAACGGATGCAAGTTTCACACTTTCTACAAAATTTTTGCACTGCTTCTTTCATACCTATGAAGAATGCAATTTTTTCTAGCCTCACCAGGGTAGCAGTCACCCCTCCATGACCTGAGATAGGGAGACTGTGTGCCAACCGCAACGCAACCTCCTGAAAATCCTGTGGGACCACTACCCTAAAAATCTTAACCCCATACACATTTGTATGGACGTTATACAACAGCCCATCCGGCCGAACCTGATACCTGTCTATGCTTCCCGGGAGGCGTCTACTAAACCCCTCAGGCAAGGCTACCCCTTCTACTAAGTGGCATCTTACCACACCCCAGAAAGGATCTTCTGCCTGAGCCCTCCTTAAGTCATCGACAGACCATACCTTAATTACTTCAGGGACCCCTACTCCCGGTGAACTAGCCAGAGGACATCTAGGATCAGCAGGTTGCTCTACTGCCCCTCTGGCCTGTTGTTTGCTCCTAGTAACGGCACCTACTACTAAATCATCAATTGGATGATCAGCCTCCCTAATACGAGATAGTGCATCAGCAACAACATTGTCCTTTCCTGGTATATAGTCAACCTGAATGTCAAAATCAGCTATGGCCATCTGCCACCTAGCCACCCGGTCTGATCCCTCCTTACTTGTGAATAAATGTCGCAAGGCCCGATGGTCCGAATGGACCTCCACCGGATAACCTTAAAGAATAGTACAATTTACCCCTAGCCCAAAAACAATGGCTAATGCCTCACGCTCTATTGTGCTATAATTCAGTTCTGGTCCCTTCAATGCCCGACTGAAATATGACAAAGGCCGTAATACCCCGGCATCGTCCCTTTGTTGAAGGACCCCTCCAATGGCAAACTTGCTAGCTTCTGTGGCTAGTATAAAGTTCCGAGTAAAATCCGGGAAGTTCAGTACTATGTCTTCACTTAGAGCTCCCTTCAAAAGCTCAAAAGCCTCCTTTGCCTTAGAACTCCATTCTAATTTACTCTTATTATCCACCGAGCGAAGCCCTCTGGTTAAATCTACTAATGGTTTTGCTATGTCTGCAAACCCCTTAATGAACTTTCGATAGTAATTTGCAGCACCCAAAAATGCCTGCAATTCTCGCATAGTAACCAGAAGGGGATATTCTTTCATCGCCCTAACCTTCTGTGACTGTGGTTTTACCCCATCTACTGAGATAATATGGCCCAAATAATCTACCTCGGACTTGAAGAATACACACTTTGACAGCTTCAGTACGAGATTGGCCTCTTGTAGCCGTAACAAGACTGCCCTTAAATTATCACAGTGCTCTTCCCATGAATCTCCAAGGACAACAATGTCATCTAAGTACACAAACCCAACCTCCCCTACTAATGAGAACCTGGTTTATGAAACGCTGGAAGGATGCAGGAGCATCCTTCAGTCCGAAAGGTAACACATTGAAATGAGAGTGCCCCTCCGGAGTCGAGAAAGTCGTAAGTTCCTTACTTCGTGACGTCAGAGGAATTTGATGATAGCCTTGACGAAGGTCAAGACAAGAAAAAATCCTACTTCGACCCATTCGCTGTAGGACCGTATCTATATGAGGCAGTGGATACCTGTCATCTGAATTACTTCATTCAATAATCTAAAATCCAAACACAGTCTTAGACTCCCATCTTTCTTCTTGACAGGTACTAACGGACTATTATAAGGGGATCGCGAAGGCGAAATAACCCCTTGTGCCATCATATCCTCAATTTGGCGCCTAATTTCTTCCCTATACTTTAAAAGAATTGGATATGACTTCTTATAGATAGGTGGTCCTTCTGCCCTTATCTCATGGAAAAACTGATCAGAGATCATCAATGGTTCATCATCCAGAGAAAATACCCTTGGATATTCCCGAACTATCCCTGACAACATGTCATGTTCCTTTGAACCTTGCGAACCAACCGTCTACCTCCTCTAGCAACCTAACTACCCTGTTACCTGTAGTACCTATGCTAGCACTGACAGCTCCTATCGCAACCATGTCCTCGTCAAGTTGACGTTTTTGCAGCCCGACGACGTCCGCTATGCAGACCGTTGACTCTACCTCAACAGGAAAATCCTCCTCCACTGCATATGGAACCCTGAACCAAAGACGATTCCCGGATCGTCGTGTCCCGGCTATCCCTTCCGAAAGTCTTAAGCCAGCCAACTCCCGTGGTATAAATAACATGGAATTTATTCTCCCCGGAACCCTTCCATCTCCACTGAGTTCTAAATCTAACACTCCGCACGAATGTGCATC
>NC_091580.1:14875370-14877870 GCF_042767895.1 Penaeus vannamei | reverse complement strand
TCGGATTAGCATATTTCTTGCCCCGGTTTCTGTATTTGATCTCTTGATATATAGGCAGTTGTTTTGCCTTGTTTGGACACCCGTTGTGTTACCTGTTGTCCGTATAGGTAATAGCCAATGTGGGTAAATTCCCTGTATAATTTTATGGATTAGAATGCATGTGTCATAGTTGTATTTCTGTTGCACTTTTAGCCATTTTAGTGTGTTGATATGTGGTGTGATGTGGTCATATTTATTTATATTTCCTAGTGCTACTCTTGCTGCAAAGTTCTGTAGTTTCTGTGTCCTTTGTATTTGTGTTTTATTTGTGGAGCCCCAGATGTTTAGGCAGTAATTGCTTATGCTAAGTGCTAGTGTTTGTATAACAATAACTCTTGTTTCTGTGGGTATTTTATTTTTGATGTGATTTAAGTATATCAGCGTGCCCATTACTTTCCTGTAGATGTGGTCAATGTGTGTCTCAAATGTCATGTATCTGTCTATGTAAACTCCTAGATTTTTTACTGTTGTGCTGGGTTTGATGTAGCAGCCCTGGAATTCTATCATTGTATCTATGGGTATTTTTGCAATGTTCTGACGGCTGCCTATGAAAATACATTGTGTTTTCTGTGGATTTAGCTTTAGACCATTTATTTCAAAGTATTGTTTTGCTTCTGTTAGGGTTTGTTTAGCTTTCCCTATTGACTCATTTAAATTGTTAACAGAGGCAGCGTGGAGAAATTGAGAGTCATCAGCGTACTGAATAAGAGGACAGTCTTTTGCAATTGATGACAGATCATTGATGAAAATAATGAATAAGATTGGGCCTAGGATGGAGCCTTGTGGAACACCGAACGAAACTTGTTTCTTTGATGATACTTTTTCATGAATTTTGACTGATTGAGTTCTCGCGGACAAGTAATCTTTAAACCAAAAGTTATCAATTCCGTGATTTGTAAGTTTGTTGAGAAGGATTTCGTGGCTGACGCTGTCAAAGGCCTTAGATAAGTCACACAAAGTGAGCAAATTTATCTGGTTGTTGTCTATGTTGTTATAAATTTCGTTTGTGATTTTTAGTAACGCTGTTCCGGTTGATAATTTACTTCTAAACCCGTGTTGCGTGTTTGATATAAGGTTGTTCTCTTCCAAAAATGCTGTTAATTGGTTCGCGACTATTTTCTCGAGTACTTTAGATATTACCGGCAGTATTGTGATGGGTCGATAATTATTTATTTCGTCTGTATCACCGGATTTGTAAATAGGTGTGATGATACCATGTTTCCAAAGTGATGGGTAGACACCGGTGACTATGGATGTATTAATGATGACTGTCAGATAGTATGCAATTGCTGGTAGACTATCATTTATGAAACGCTGTGCAATGCCATCAGCTCCTACGGAATTTGTTTTTCTTAACTGTTTTACTGTTACTATAATTGTATCTAGTCCTACTGGTTGTGGTCTGAAAATGTTTGTTTTAGGCCTTGTTTCACTTATGTTGCGTAGATGTGTGGGGGCGATTGTCTGTTCGTAAGTGAGCCTACCGACTTCTGCAAAGACGTTATAAAAGTGTTCTATATCATTTATGGAATTTGTGGAAATGTCTGTGTTTTGTTTCTTATTTGGCACTAGTGTCTTAACCAGTTTCCATGTTTCGGCAGAATCGTTTCTGCATTCATTGATCTTACTTTTGAAATAATTAGTTTTCGCACTATGAATAAGTGTTTTCACATTCCTTTTCTTATGTTTATATTCAGCCTGAAGGGTGGTGTCAGATCTGTCTATCTTGAGAGCTTTCTGAGTATTATTTCTATCATTTATGGCTCTCTTGATGTCATCTATCCAGGGGGCGGGAGGACGTTTTACTGTTTTAGTTTTAATGGGTGCGGAGGCGTTTATGCTATTCTTTATCACTTCTGTTAAAGTGGCAATTTGTCTGTCAACATTATCTGTTACTAAGATACCTAATAGCGATGATTCGTTAGCTATATGTTCGCAGAGTGATTTAGGATCGTAATGGGTTAGATCACGAGAAGTTTTGGTGACTGGTTGTCGATTTTAGCTGTGAATACAGCGCCCTGGTTTCTCTTGAAGACTATCCTGTGCTCCCTGTTGCAACCAAAGTTACCTCTGGGAGCTCCTTCATCCTCATGCCCAAGAATGCTGGTACTGCAAGGTATCTCTCCTCTACTAGCGTCCTGCACTCCGGTAAAACGGAAGCTGAAGTCACCAGGAAATGCATCCTAATGGGTTTTCCCCTGGAATTCTCTCTTGACATGTTTGAACGAATTCCCAATTTTGTATCTGCCAAAAGATGCTACTATCGCCTCCTCAAGTTTTGAAGCGAGACAGATTCTCCTGGCAATCAACGACCTATCCCATCAGAAATCGACTTGGGCAATTTTGGCACCTACAAAACTCATAACTTTAAATGCCAATGCTTCGGGCATCATAAAGACAAATACAAAGCCCCACTCAAATGTGCTATTTGTGCCTCCAACCATAAAACAAGCAACTGCCT
>NC_091580.1:14841653-14844153 GCF_042767895.1 Penaeus vannamei | reverse complement strand
GCTTGAACTAGGGACAATAATTGATATGGATAAACCGGATGTAATATGCATCACTGAAACCAAACTGGACCCCTCCACAGGCGATGTAACATTAGGGCTTAAAGACTATAATATTTGGAGAAAAGATAGGGCAGATGGAAATGGAGGGGGGGGGGTAGCAATATTAACAAAGAAAGGAATTATTATAAAGGAGTTAGAAATTAATCAGGACCGCATAGTGGAAATGAAGGTAATTGAGGTAGAAACAAATGGGGTAAACATAATAATAACCACGGTATACATGCCACCTCAAACTAATTCAAGAGACAATAAAGAGCTTGGAAGAAGTGCTACAACTTTCGGAAACCAATTCAACAGAAATTCTTATTACAGGGGACTTTAATAGCAAAATCGACTGGGAAAGTCTCGATCCTAGAGCACAATCAGATTCTTGGAATGCTAAATTACTAGATGTCATAAATGAGCATTGCCTTTTCCAGAATGTAACAGATCATACCAGGATAAGAGGGCTAGATAGGCCGTCTATGCTTGACCTAATATTTACAAAGCATAACGACGATATTAAGGATATCGAATACTGTCCTCCTTTAGGAAAAAGCGACCATGTAGTGATTAAACTAAAATACTGTCTGCTACAGGAAAAAAATCATCGTAAGCAAAGAAAGAAAGGAAAAGTACAATTACAAAAGAGGTGATTATAGAAGCCTTAAAGACTTCTTTGATAACATAAACTGGGAAACACTTCTGGATGATGAGAACCTTGATGTTCAGTATGCAAAATTTTGTGAGATCTATAAAAAAGGAGTGGAAAAATTCATACCCAAATTCAAAACTGAAGCAAGAAATGGCCAAAAATGGTTCAACGATAAATGCAAGAAAATGAGGGGAAAAAAGCATCTCCTTTGGAAAAGATTCAGAAGGCATAGATCTCAGGCAGCATATGAAAGATATAAAGTAGGAAGAAATGAATATACCTAAACCATGAGAGAGGCGAAATTAGACTTTGAAAAGGACATAATAAACAAATGCGCAAGTCAACCAAAACTCTTCTTTAACTACATAAATAGTAAAACTAAAAGTAGGGATCAAATTAGCGCTATCAAAGACAATAACATTATATATTCTAAGGAGGAAGAAATGTGTGAAATCCTAAATGAGAAATTTCAGTCAGTGTTTGTTCAGGATCCATGCTTTGATATGGCAAATACCCGTACAGACGTAAAGAACATCGAAAATATCACCCTCAAAAAGAACGAAATAAAAGATCTGCTAAAAGGATTAGACAAGACCAAAGCAGAGGGACCAGATGAAATTTCTAACTGGGTTCTTAGGGAATGTGTCGAAGAGCTGTGTACTCCTTTATTGTTAATATTTCAAAATTCACTAAGACAAGGTAAACTACCAAAAAGTTGGAAATTCGCAAATGTTACACCCTTATATAAGAGGGGCGACAAACAAAACCCACTAAATTATAGACCAGTTTCATTAACTAGTGTAGTATGCAAACTGCTAGAAAGAATAATTAGAAAACAATGGGTTGAAATGCTTGAAAAATACGAAATGATATCAAATAAACAATTTGGTTTTAGAGAAGGAAGGTCGTGTGTAACAAATCTCCTCTGTTTTTATAATAGAGTATCTGAAATATTACAAGAAAGAGACGGCTGGGTGGATTGTGTGTATTTAGACTTTAAGAAGGCTTTTGATAAGGTGTCTCATAGAAGACTACTATGGAAACTAGAACACCTAGGTGGAGTGAAAGGTAACCTACTCGCATGGATGAAAGACTTTCTTCATGAAAGACAAATGAGCACAGTAATTAGAGGAAAGCATTCTACATGGTGACGAGTAACCAGCGGAGTGCCTCAAGGATCGGTGTTGGCGCCAATTATGTTTACTATTTTCGTCAATGATTTAGAGTCAAACATAAGCCCAGGTAGTTATCTGAATATGTTTGCAGATGACGCAAAGATACAAAAGAGGGTAACAGACAACGTCTCATGCCAATGCCTCCAAAGTGACATCGAGAACTTATTCACGTGGAGTTGTACATGGAAAATGGAATTCAATACCAATAAATGCCACGTAGTCAGATTTGGAGAAAGTAGAAATCGCCCACTATTCCAATACAAATTAGGGGACGCAGTATTAGACACAGCTGACCGGGAAAAAGATCTTGGGATAATCATAAATAGAAACCTAAATCCAAATGACCATATAAATGAAAAGGTCCACAAAATGTTAGGACTGATTGCCAACATGAAGAGGGCATTCGTGTATGTGGACGAAGATATGGTAAAGAAGATTATTAAAGCAATCATAAGACCAGCTCTTGAGTACGGTGCAGTGGTATGGAGTCCACACTTGAAAAAAGATATTGACAAATTGGAAAGAGTCCAAAGAGCGGCGACAAGATGGGCACCTACCCTAAGAGATCTGAGTTACGAAGACAGACTACAAAAATTAGGACTTATAACCTTGGAAGAAAGAAGGAAAAGGG
>NC_091580.1:14811653-14816653 GCF_042767895.1 Penaeus vannamei | reverse complement strand
GATAAAAAAAAAGAACTTTTTACTTATAAACGATAATTATGATGATTTTAACATTAATTCAGGGAATTATGATGATTTTCATGATAATTCCTTTATTATTAACAATTATGATGATAATTATGATGATAATGACAATAATAATAATGATAATTATAACAAAATGATAATTATAACGTTAATTTTCATTCTAATAATGACAATAGAAATCATATTATTATTGTTATTATAATGAGTATTATTGCCATTATTATTTCTAAAATTATCATTAATATTATCATTATAAAAATAGTTATATTGAAAATGACAGTAATAATTAGGATAATAATCATTATAACTACAATAAAGATAATGATATTAATGATAATCATGACGATAATGACTATAATGATAATCATAAGAAGGCTAAGACTAATAAAATCCGAAAAGTCGAAAAAAACGAGAGAAAGGTCGAAAAAAAAACAATTTTCGCTTTTAAATGATAATTATGATGATTTTAACTTTAATTCAGGGAATTATGATGATTTTTATGATAATTCCTTTTTCATTAACAATAATGATGATGATTATGATGATAATGACAATAATAATAATGATAATAAAATGATAATTATAATGATAATTTCGATAATTACTGCAATAATAGCAATAATTAACTCTATTCTAATAATTTTCATGCTAATAATGACAATAAAAGTAATAATATCATTATTACTGTTATCATAATGAATATTACTGCCAATATTATTTCTAAAATTATCGTTATTTTTATAATCATTATAAAAATATTCATAATGATGAAAATGGCAGTAATAATTAGCATAATAATCATTATAACTGCAATAATAATAATCATCATCATAGAGTTAATTTATAATGAAATGCAGGCTAAAACTAATAAAATCCCAAAATTCTAGCGTATTACAGCCCTTTAAGAGAAAGGTAGAAAAATCCCCTTCTTCCCTTTTCATTGATAATTATGATTTTGAATTAAAGTCTGGTAATAATGATGATTTTCATGATAATTCCTTTATTATTAACAATAATGATGATAATTATGATGGTAATGAGAATAATAATAATAATAATAATAATTAAATATGATTATAATGATAATTTTGATGATTACTGCAATAATAACAATAATTAAGTCTATTCTAATAATGTTCATACTATTAATGACAATAGAAATAACAATAATATAATTATTATATTTTATGATAATGAGTATTATTGTCATTATTAATTCTAAAATTATCATCATTGTTATCACCCTTATAAAATTAGTTATAATAATGAAAATGACAGTAATAATTAGCATAATAATTATTATGATTGCAATAATGATAATGAAAATAATGATAATCATGACTATAATGACTATAATAATGATAATCATAAGATTAATGGTCATGATTATCCTTAAGAATATTGACAATAATGATGATAATCATAAGAATAATGACAATAATGATGATACCAATAATATTAGAGTCCATTTATAATGAAATAAAGGCTAAAACTAATAAAATCCCTAAAGTTGAAAAAAACGGCAAAATTACAGCCTTTTCAGAAATAAACCTTTTTCGCTTTTAAATTATAACTATGATGATCTTAATTCAGGTAATTATGATGATTTTCATGATAATTCCTTTATTGTTAACAATAATGATGATAATTATGATGATAATGACAATATTTATAATGATAATAATAAAAAATGATAATTATAATGATAATTTTGATAATTACGGCAATAATGGCAATAATTAACTCTAATAATTCTAATAATTCTCATACTAATAATGACAATAGAAGGAATAATAATATAATTATTACTGTTATAATGAGTATTATGGTCATTATTTCTAAAATTATCATTTTGTTATAAATATTATAAAAATATTGATAATAATGAAAATGACAGTAATAATTAGCATAATAATCATTATAACTGCAATAATGATAATGATAATGATGATAATTATCAGATTAATAATAATAAGGATGATAATGATAATCATAGAGGCCATTTATAATGAAAAAAAGGCTAAAACTAATAAAATCCCAGAAGTCGGAAAAACATTAAATCTAGCGCATTACAGCCGTTTGAGAGAAAGGAAAAATCCCTTTCTCGCTTTTAAATGATAACTGTGATGATTTTAACATTAAATCAGGTAATTATGATGAATTTCATGTTAATTCCTTTATTATTATTATTATTATAATTATATATATATATATATATATATATATATATATACATACATATATATATATACATACATATATATATATATATATATATATATATATATGTATATATATGTATATATATACATATATATACATACATATGTATATATATACATATATATACATATATATAATTATATATATATACATATATATATACATATATATATATATATATATATATATATATATATATATATATATATATATATATATATATGTGTGTGTATAAATATATAATCATTTATATATATATATATATATATATATATATATATATATATATATATATATATATACATATATATACATATATATATATATATATATATATATATATATATATATATATATATATATATATATATATATATATATATATATATATATATATACATATATATACATATATATACATAGGTATATACATAGGTATATATATGTATATATATATATATATATATATATCTATATATATATATCTATATATATATATATATATATATATATATATAAATGATTATATATATATATACATATGTGTGTGTGTGTGTGTGTGTGTGTGTGTGTGTGTGTGTGTGTGTGTGTGTGTGTGTGTGTGTGTGTGTGTGTGTGTGTGTGTGTGTGTGTGTATATATATATATATATATATATATATATATATATATATATATAAATGTATATATGTAAATATATACATATATATATATATATACATACATACATACATATATATATATATATATATATATATATATATATATATATATATATATATATATATATATATATATATATACATAGAGATTATCAATAATAAAATAATTATCATGAAAATCATCAGAATTACCTGAATTAATGTTAAAATCATCATAATTATCATTTAAAAGAGAGAAAAAAATCGTTTTTTAGACTTTTATTATTTTATCAATTTTAGCCTTTATTTCATTATAAATGGAGTTAGAATGATTATTATGCTAATTATTACTGTCATTGTCATTATAACTATTTTTACAATAATAATAATAATAATAATTTTAGAAATAATAATGATAATTTTAGAAATAATAATGACAATAATGCTTGTTATAATAAATATAATAATGATATTATTATTTCTATTGTTAGATTAATTATTTATTGTAATTATTGCAATGATTATGAAATTTATCATTATGATTATATTTTCTTTCATTTTATCATTATCATTATTAATATTGTCATTATCATCATAATTATCATTATAGGTAATAACAAAGGAATTATCATGAAAATCATCATAATTTCCTGAATTAATGTTTAAATCATCATAATTATTATTTAAAAGTTGGTTTTTCGGCCTTTCTCTCAAAAGGCTATAATACGCTAGATTATGCCGTTTTTTTCGACTTTTGGGATTTTATTAGTTTTAGCCTTCATCTGATTAGAAATGGACTCTATGATTATTATTATCATCATTATCATCATTATTGTCATTATTCTTATGATTATCATCATTATAGTCATTATCATGATTATCATTATATCATTATCATTATTGCATTTATAATGATTATTATGCTAATCATTACTGTCATTTTCATCATTATAACTATTTTTATAATGATAATAATAATGATAACGTTAAAACTAATTATGATAATAATGCTCATTATAATAACAATAATAATGATATTATTATAACTATTTTTATAATGATAATAACAATAAGGATAATTTTAGAAATAATTATGACAATAATACTCATTATAATACCAATGATAATGATTTTATTATTTCTATTGTCATTATTAATATGAAGATTATTAGAATAGACTTTATATTGCTATTATTACAGTAATTATCAAAATTATCATTATAATTATCATTTCATTATTATCATCATTATTATTATTGTCATTATCATCATTATCATCATTATTGTTAATAATAAAGGAATTATCATGAAAATCATAATAATTACCTAAATTAATGTTTAAATCATCAAAATTATCACTTAAAAGCGAAAAATGTTTGTTTTTTTACCTTTCTCTCAAAAGGCTGTAATATGCTAGATCTTACCGATTTTTCGGCCTTTGGGACTTTATTAGTGTTAGCTTTTATTTCTGTATAAATTGACAGAATTATTATCATTATCATTATTGTATTATTCTTATGATTATCATCATCATAGTCATTATCGACATGATTATCCTAATGATTATTAATGTTATAATGATTATTATGTTAATTATTACTGTCATTTTCATCATTATAACTAGTTTCATAATGATAATAACAATAATGTTAAAACCAGTTATGACAATAATACTCATTATAATAACAATAATAATGAGATTATTATTTCTATTGTCATTATTAGTATGAAAATTATCAGAAAAAAGTTTAATATTGCTATTATTGCAGTAATTTTCAAAATTATCATTATAGTTATAATTTTGTTATTATTATCATTATTATTATTGTCATTATCATCATTATTGGTAATAATAAAGGAGTTATCATGAAAATCATCATAATTACCTGAAGTAATGTTAAAATCATCATAATCATCATTTAAAACCGAAAAAGTGTTTTTTCGACATATAGATATATATAGATATTGCCATTTTTCGACTTCTGGGATTTTATTAGTTTTAGCCTTCAACTGATTATAAATCGATTCCATGATTATCATCATTATTGTTATCAATCTTATGATTATCATCATTATAGAGGTTATCTTCATGATTATCATCATTATAGAG
>NC_091580.1:14801134-14803653 GCF_042767895.1 Penaeus vannamei | reverse complement strand
ATGTATCTGAATGCTTTTATAAGTGTACATATATTTTGTTTGTTTGTTTTTCTCTCTCTCTTTATCACTGCCTATGTGCTTTGATCAAGCCTATATTTGCATCCGTCGCACTTTATTTAAGTAAAACTGCCAGTAGCATTTCAATCATCATATGTATTAGAGGCCCATTATTCTTATTGATGAATAGTTGATTCTCGCCCCTGGCTATTACCGAGATCATGTAATGACAATAATGATGATAATGATGCTGATAATAGAGTCCATTTACAATGAAATAAAGGCTAAAACTAATAAAAAGTCGAAAAAACGGCAAAATCTAGCGTATTACAGCCTTTTAGAGAAAGGTCGGAAAACCCCCTTTTTCGCTTTTAAATGGTAATTATGATGATTTTGAGATTAATTCAGGAAATTAAGATGATTTTCATGATAATTCCTTTATTAAAAGTAATGATGATAATTATGATGAAAATAACAATAATAATAATGATAATAATAACAAAATGGTAATTATAATGATAATTTTCATAATTAATTAATTTCATAATTGAATCTACTCTAATAATTTTCATACTAATAATGACAATATAAATAATAATAATATCATTATTATTGTTATTGTAATGAGTATTATTGTCATTATTATTTCTAAAATTATCTTATTGTTATCATTATGAAAATAGTTACAATGATGAAAATGACAGTAATAATTAGCATAATAATCATTATAATAATAATCATGACGATAATGACTATAAGGATGATAATCATAAGAATAATGACAATAATGATGATAATAATAATCAGAGAGTCCATTTATAATAAAGTAAAGGCTGAAACTAATAAAAATTCCAAAAGTCGAAAAAACGGCAAAATCTAGGGTATTACAGCCCTATGAGAGACAGGTCCAAAAAAAACTTTTTTCGCTTCAAAATGATATTTATGATGATTTTAACATTAATTCAGGTAACTATGATGATTTTAATGATGATTCCTTTATTATTAACAATAATGATAATTATGATGATAATGACAATAATGATAATGGTAATAATATTAAAATGATAATTATAATGATAATTTTGATAATTTATGTAATAAAAGCAATAATTAACTCTATTCTAATAATTTTCATACTAATAATGACAATAGAAATAATAATAATATCATTATTATTGTAATTATAGTGAGAATTATTGCCATTATTATTTCTAAAATTATCATTATTGTTATTATCATTATACAAATAGTTGCAATGATGAAAAGAACAGTAATAATTAGCATAATAATCATTATAACTGCAATATTGATAATGATAATTATGATAATCATGACGATAATGACTATAATGATGATAATAAAAAGAATAATGAAAATAATGATAATAATAATAATTCATAATGAAATAAGGCTAAAACTAATAAGATCCCATAAGTCGAAAAAACGGCAAAATCTAGCGCCTTTTGAGAGAAACGTAAAAAAAAAACCTTTTTCGCTTTTAATTGATAATTATGATGATTTTAAAATTAACTCAGGTAATTATGATAATTTCCATGATAATTCCTTTATTATTAACAATAATAATGATAATTATGATGATAGCGATAATAATAATGATATTAATAAAATGATAATAATAATGTTATCATTATAAAAATAGTTATAATGATGAAAATGACAGTAATAATTAGCATAATAATCATTATAACTGCAATAATGATATTGTATTAATGATAATCGTGACGATAATGACTATAATGATGATAATCATAAGAATAATGACAATAATGATGATAATGATAATAATAATCATAGAGTCTATTTATAATGGAATAAAGGCTAAAACTAATAAAATCCCATAAGTAAAAAAAAAAAAAAAAAACGGCAAATCTAGCGTATTACAGCCTTTTGAAATAAAGGTTAAAAAAAACTTTCTCGCTTTTAGATTATAATTATGATGATCTTAACTTTAATTCAGGTAATTATGATGATTTTCATAATAATTCCTTTATTATTACTAATAATGATGATAATTATGATGATAATGACAATAATAATAATGATAATAATAATAATAAAATGATAATTATAATGATAATCTTGATAATTACTGCAATAAAAGCAATAATTAACCTTAATCTTATAATTTTCATACTAATAATGGTAATAGAAATAATAATATCATTATTATTCTTATTATAATGAGTATTATTGTCATTATTATTTCTATAATTATCATTATTGTTATTATCATTATGATAATAATAATCATAGAGTCCATTTATATTGAAATAAAGGCCAAAAGCCTTTTGAGAGAAATGCCGAAAAAAACCTTTTCGCTTTTAAATGATAATTATGATGATTTTATCATTAATTCGGGTAATTATGATGATTTTCATGATAATTTAT
Source organism: Penaeus vannamei (assembly GCF_042767895.1). NCBI lineage: Eukaryota > Metazoa > Arthropoda > Malacostraca > Decapoda > Penaeidae > Penaeus > Penaeus vannamei. Next base: position 14,801,247 of record NC_091580.1, on the reverse strand, counting down.
TCATTATTGACAGTCATGAGGATAATTATGATGATAATGACAATAATAATGATAATAATAATAGAATGATAATCATAGTGATAATTCTCATAATTACTGCAATAATAGCAATA
>NC_091580.1:14711848-14745867 GCF_042767895.1 Penaeus vannamei | reverse complement strand
GAAATTACATTCACTTTATATACAAAATCACAATTCTGTCGAGGTCTATATATATATAAGATGATTTTGTCAATAACTCGTTAATCTAATTAAGTATTCAGCTGAACCCAAACAAGTCTAATTAACATAACATCAGAGGGTATCAACACATGGAAACATGATAGACATATAGGGAAGTATGCATGAGCCCCACTCAATTATAGTGCATATGAATAAGCATACTTGAACTATGCAACTGAATACCAACTTAAGTATTCCTGCAGTCAAATATAAAGCCTGTCTTCACTGTTCTTGGTATGATAAAACTTCATATGGCTAGGCATTTTTTAGTGAAAAAATTATCCTCAATCATCTATAACCTAAAAAATCTCATATTTCCTTGCACCATACAAACTATAATCTGGGGATCTGAGAAATTAGAAATCCACTTTTTAAGCTGTAAGGTCTAGCATTAGTTTACAAAATAAGGAGGAAGTGAAGCTAAGAAGAGGCTTTAACCCTACTTTAGAGGTGCTGTTTCCTCTATGAATGCAGCTAGGATCAAACAACTGAACAGCTGTTTTGCACACACAACTTCGATCAGCTCTGCCATGCAAGAGGTGACTGAACATGGGCATCACACATTTTTGAGGGAGGGAGAGGGAGAAGTGAAAGAGGGGGGGGAGGGAGAAAGAATGAAAGAAAGGGAGAGGGAAAGGAAGAATGGAAGAAAGGGAGGGGGGAGGGGGAGGGAGGGAGGGAGGGAAGGAGGGAAGGAGGGAGGGAGGGAGGGGGGACGGAAGGAAGGAGGGGGGAGAGGGAGGGAGGGAGGGGGGAGAGGGAGGGAGGGAGGAAAGAGAGAGAGAGAGAGAGAGAGAGAGAGAGAGAGAGAGAGAGAGAGAGAGAGAGAGAGAGAGAGAGAGAGAGAGAGAGAGAGAGAGAGAGAGAGAGAGAGAGAGAGAGAGAGAGGAAGAGCAATAGACAGGAGAGGGTGGCAGTGGTAGGAAGTGTGGGAATAGCAGTGTGTGAGAGAAAGAGGGAGAAGGAAGGAGCAAGAAGGAGATATAAAGGGAAAAGAATAAAGATATCTGTAAGATCACCTCTTAGATAAACACTGTTTCCTAAATCTATGAAGAATATATGTACATGAAAAAGTTGAAGCCAGATAAATCTGGAAGTACTTACATACTTATTTGGATGATAACATCAGGTAATTACAAATTGGAAACTATATAATATACATACATAACATTTGATGCATTAAAGAGCAGTATCAAAGTATATAAAAATATAACTTTCAACTCTATAAATAAAACAAAGAGATATTTAGAGTAAAAAGAAAAGACAACCTTATGAAAAGCATTCACCACCATACATGAGGATAAAGCACCAGCACAAAAGCTTGATTCAGATAAAATTATCAATCCCATGTAAAAGTTGTACACTGTAGAAACATCACCCTCTAATGGATCCCCTATATATTTCATGTCAACTCTTCAGTACTACATTTTGTAATAAAAAATATATATACCGAACAATTAAATTAAACACCTTACCAATACACAACCGAGACTTCATGCAAATGGTAACACTGGTAAATCTAGTTCTCATTTTACTAAGAAATTACCCATGAAGTTTAAATATAGTGTTAATTGTATGTGGACTAAAGATATCAATATCAATTTGTTACTTTAAGGGGGCCATCGCGCTCGAGAACGAAGTTCATCAGTAATTATTGTATTCTAGTGATTTTTTATTGTTATACACACATATAAAGTGATAAACACCACCAAATTTCATATCATTTGGATAACAAGTTATGAAGTTATTTAAGAAAAAGTTTTTGAACAATCACAGAATTTTTAAAATTGCACTAATCTATTGAACAAACTTTTTGAAAAAATATCACCTATACTCTATACCAATACCTAAAACTTGCAAAGACCAGAAATTTTAATTTCCTTTTAGTTTAGTGGGAATTTATTTTTTTCTAAATGTTCAGTCTTATGAACAAAGATATGGATTTCTATTACCTAAAAGGAAAATTGGCTTTAACAAAACCATCACAAACCTATTCAGCTTTCAAATGATCCAAACCCCTTTAGAATCACCCACGTAGGTATGGAGCCTTTAAAAAAATGTTGAAAACTGTTGACAAAAGCGTAGTTTTGAGATATCAGGCTGAAAAGTTTAGGATACTTATCCCTCAATGTTTTTTTGTATTTTTTATGTTTTTTTAGAATTCTTATCTCTGCGTCAACTAAAATAACATCTACAATTAGTAGTGTCCCCTTACTGTGTTATATGGGCCTACATCTGCAATATGGTGTCGTGAAGGTAGGAGGCGGCAACCTTTATCTCTGATTTTCTGGTGGAGTTTTGTCTCCCAGAGCCCCAGTCTTGACAATCAGGTGATGGGTAAACAGAGTTAACATCTAGGTACCAGAGAATGCTTAAAAAAAAAAATTGTCGTGTATATTTGCACAGACACGACAAAGTAAACATCGGAGCGCCTGCTATGGCTCGTTGTCTTGCAGCCGGCGCGCAAGTCCCTCAGCACCCAGAGAGGTACGTCGCTAATGAGCGCCCAGGTACACCTATGTGGACTTTTGCTTGTGGCAATCGTGCATAAGGCATTTAATTATGACATTGTGCATATATATGAGTTTGTGAATGTTCAAGGAACACTTTTATACCAATATCAGGAAAAAATTATATTACTTTGATATATGACAAAATGTTTTGTGAAATATATCTAAAACAAAATGTATGTATTGTGTCCTTTTACACACGAAATATGCTTTGATCGAGACTCCCTGGTAATATGTTTTAGTTTACGAGGTAATATATACGTATATCACGTACGAAGCACTAATGTTTAAAAATAGCCTTATAAGGAAGGATTGAAATATTTCCGTTACATTTCGCTCAACGGTCGGTACATCACAGCAGGGGGCAATTTGAATTGATTTGATATTGGTAGTTACTGTTGTAAAGACCAATTCAATACGAATGTTAACTAAATGTCAGATTTTTAAACTTCGGATGTATAAGCGAGATACAGATTATTTCATGTTGGAGATGATAGTACTCAGTAATACCTGCTCTAAAATAAAAACTGTATGGAATTTTGAGCTCGGTTGTATGCGTAGTCTTCGTCTGGCGTTCAAAAAGCTATCGCATCCGTTTCGTGCGTTCCCAATAAAAATGAATATGTTTAGACGTTACCATAAGTCTTAGGCACCATAAATTGGCAAATATCCCACAACACCTAGGCGTCTGCATGATTTTATGCACTTCTTAGTAAAGATAGTGGGTGCAAATGGCTAATCATAATCTATACACTTGTTCTCCTTTGCAATCTGTTACTATTGACAATTATCAAAGAAAATGGTACGAGAGGGATAACTAATATATATTATTATTTAGATATGAAAGTCAATGTAGGCCTACTAAATTATGATGATTAATCTTTTTAACTTTATGTGCGTGCGTTCACATACATATGATCCTCCTCGAAAATTATAAACACCCAGTGACCATCTCCCCGCTCCCCCCTGTGTGAGGCATGGGAAATATTCAACGACTTTCGTAAGTTCTCGAATTCAATGTACTAAATTCATATGCTTTTAAAATTCTCAAAATTGAACCACCATGTTGTATTCATGCCAGGACTTTATAATTAGAATGATTTTGTACTAATGTTGCCATCCACAGTTCCCCATTTCTTCAAAATAAAAATAAAAAATAAAAATAAAATGGAAAAAAAAAAAAAAATTAAAGAAAGGTTTTTATCTGGTTTAGACTAGTTGTCTCTATGGTAAAATGCATTTATTTAGCTTTTCTCACAAAAATATTAACTTTTATGAACAAAAAAAAAAAAAAAAAAAAAAATTACATACCTTTTCAGAATAGCATCCCTATTGAATATGAAAATTCCTATAAACTTGGTAATCATTGCATTGCAAAGTACACTAAATAAGCATTTTTTTTTTATATATATCATTAGATTCAGAGAAAAATAACAGAGGTAACGAACTTTGGCAAGGGGCCAAATACAAAACGCCGTAGCTCCATCATTTTTTTATGAATCTTCGGTACATCCCAACTCACGTAATTTTCATGCGATCCAAATGCAGTTTGTTGCTTTCACTAGAGCCTCGGCGTCCCAAGGCCAGGTAAAAGGCCGATTTTTTAATTTTTGCCTTAATCAAAAAATAATATTTTGATACTGAAAAAAAAATCAAAAATAGTTCTCTATGTCAAGCTAAAAATTCGGCCTTTTACATGGCTATAGGCTAGAGTTGATCTAACACAAGTATTTTTGGGGGAATATTCTGTAAAGAGCTGTGATAGTTGGGATGTACCGAAGACATACAAAAAAAAACAGCAATTTTTTTTTACTTTTTGGGGGGTGCCCCCCCAATGGGGAAGCAAAGTTAAAATATATATAAATATAACAGAGTGCAATTCTTTACTCTATAGCATGCAAAAAGAATCAATCACTTATCTCTAACCGATATTTTTTTATGATGTATAGAGTAGGGAAAGGTGGCCATTTTCCGGGATGGTCCCCTTAAAGGACTTGTCTTCATCTTTTCTCTACCATTTTCATTATTACCAAAATTGTGATCTCAAACTTTGACTTTATTCTTTCTTTTTTCTTTTAACCCACACATATTAGGAACAGAATTTTCTGTGACATAATAGTTATACAGCTGTATAGCCCTTTTGGCTGGACATGTGCTGTGTACAGCCAGCTCATGTGCTCACTTGCTAAAACAAGTTATGACATACATACGTCATACATATATCAATCTTTTAGCCTGTCGCTACGGGGTTAACCAATATACTAAAACTGCATTTTTGTACAGCTGAATTTTTTTTTGTCATATTCCTCCTCTCTACAGGACTGTAAAAATTAAAAACTGTGAGACATATCCAGGCCATTCTCTTTCTGAATGTTATAGGAAGAAAAGAAGAGAAAGAGAGAAATAAAAAAGTAAAATTTTATCAAATCATATAAAAAAACACAGTATATTCCCTCTTCTTCAACAGGGTAAAATAGAATAACCAGGAATAACCAAGTAAAATAAAATAACCATCCTAGAATAACCAGGGGAGAGACCTATTAAAGTTTATGGCAAGATCTGAACCTGAACAATGTCATAAATACACACATCTTAATATTGCCAAATTCGGCATTTTGGTCACTTTGAATATAAGTGATCTTAAAAAATGCACCCCATATCCCAAATACTGAAGTGATAGAGGGTACACCTAAGCTCAACAAATTTCTCGTTAAAATCCATTAAACAGGAGGTTATGATAAACTTTCTAATCATCATCATATAGTTCTCTATTGATATCTTTGTTTTATCTGTTTGCAAATCTCTGTATGCCCACTTGTGCTAATTCCTACTACCGGAAAGAACAATAAAGATTGCCTCAGTGACATTTTTATCATTCACCTCAGTATACCAGTCATGTTTTTGTGATCTCTTTTATTACACAGGATTATAGGACCAGCAATTGGCTCTCATTTCTTTATTAATCTTGAGGAGGCATTTTATAATAGAAAAGACCAAAATATCTATTTCCCTTTGAGCTGAGTCTCTCTGAGACATAAGAATTCCGATAATGACTAGCATATTTAAAGTATGACGTAAGAATATTTACCAAAGACAAGGCTTAGTACTTCTCCCATACATAAATGTGAAACTGAAAATTTGTATCTGTAACCTCTGAAATATCTACATGGTCTTTTCATACAAAAAAAAATCATTATATCACAAAAATCATATATAGATGATGATTAAAAAAAAAAAAAAAAAAAAAAAAAAAAAAAAAAAAAAAAAAAAAAAAAAAAAAAAAATATGGTTTGCAAAAATTGTCAATTTGGGTCATGATTTTGAAAATCATATATGGATCACCTTGTATGTAATATCTGCTGATTCAGAGAAATTTTAGTGGTGATAACACACATTTCACAGTCTAGTCCAAATCCAACCTCTGTGAAACCATTCTTTTTTCTTATGGTGCACTTGTGCCTTCACACAAACAAAGTTGCAATTAACTGGTGAATGTGATGATAATACCTAGCATCAGGTTGGTCACTTGGAATGTATATCCCACAACTATGTGCAGATAAACTACTGCAGGTGAGATAGATGTCATGAGAGCAACAGAGTCCACAGATCTAAAGAAACAAATGAAGCACTCAGACTTTGTCTTTACCCGATGAGAGTCCTGAATTATGAGAAGTCTTCATTTCTTGCTGCTTGATACGTGTGTAAGCCATGGAACCTCCAAGGACAATCCAATTGCTAATCCACCAGAGTGCAGCCTTGACTTCTCCATACCACCAAGTGGCCAACACAGTCTGGGCACAAGCCTTTGCTGTGCCACTGATGGTATGGGTTAGAGGTGAAGTTATCTGAAAGTACAATGGAAACCTGGTAAGTGCTGCTTTAGAGATAGTGCTTCTAGGTGGAAGATATAAATTTTTGGCTTTTTAATATTCTACCTTATATTTTATAAACAAGAACTCTAGTTATATTTAGCAACAACTGCTTTGAGACATAAAATCCCTTATTCCATAAACCTACAGGCACAGGTAAAGGAAATTAGCTATGTTCAGCATTACGTTTTATGCTACTTTTTCACACCATTATTCAATAAATATTCCAGGACATATTTGAACAACCTTAAATTCTAATAATGAAAAACTACACACAAATGAATGATATAAACCACATGAGAAAGAAACACATCCAAAAATTAAACCTTAAAATATCCAACTGACCTCAATGGTAACATGATAATACATACCTGAATCTGAAGTCCAGTTACATAGCCAATGGCAAAGCCAAAGAGTCCAGCAATGACCATTAATCCCCAGAAATTCAAAGAGCCTTCAGAAATCATCTTCCAAATTGCAGGTATTTCCCCATTTAGTATAATCAGGGGAATAAACAAAACCATGGCCAATGCATTGTTGTAATAGGACAGCATCCAAATTGAACCATCTAAAGCTGGTAAAACCTGTAAATATTAAGCTAGTTTTATGAAACTGAAATGACATAATACAAGAATTTAATATGGAGTACATTTTAATCACATCTACTAAAACATTAATTCAAACCAATGAAGTTTCTTACTTTCTTTGTAAAAATAGCATTCAAGGAAACAGATGCTGAGGCAAGGACTCCATATACAACTCCTGACACTGACAATGACCCTGTAAAAATTTTGAAGATAGTTTCTCATCTAGGAATATCAAATATCAATTGACAGATATTTAGTGCTCTGAATATACAATGAGAGTAGCTTTCAACTCAATAATGCTTGGGTGCATGTATATATTCACCATAGACAAAAACAATAGGATGCATACATAAAACCACCACTATAAGAGTGTGTGTGCAAGCGTGTGTATGTGTGTGTGTGCACGAGTGACTGAGTGTTTGAGAATGCATGAATGAGTGAGTGAGAGATGGAGCAAGAGCATGTGTGTGTGTGTGTGTGTGTGTGTGTGTGTGTGTGTGTGTGTGTGTGTGTGTGTGTGTGTGTGTGTGTGTGCGTGTGTGTGTGTGTGCGTGTGTGTGTGTGAGCGAGTCACGTGTGTCAACATGAGTGTGTGTGTGTGTCAAAATGAGTGTGTGTGCGTATGTGTGTGTGTTCATGTGTAAGTGTGTGTGTGTGCATGTGTGTGAGTGTGAGTGTGGGCATGTGCAAATGTGTGTGCAAGTGCGAGCGTGTGTGCAAGTGCGAGCGTGTGTGCAAGTGCGAGCGTGTGTGCATGTGCGAGCGTGTGTGCATGTGCGAGCGTGTGTGCATGTGCGAGCGTGTGTGCATGTGCGAGCGTGTGTGCATGTGCGAGCGTGTGTGCATGTGCGAGCGTGTGTGCATGTGCGAGCGTGTGTGCATGTGCGAGCGTGTGTGCATGTGCGAGCGTGTGTGCATGTGCGAGCGTGTGTGCATGTGCGAGCGTGTGTGCATGTGCGAGCGTGTGTGCATGTGCGAGCGTGTGTGCATGTGCGAGCGTGTGTGCATGTGCGAGCGTGTGTGCATGTGCGAGCGTGTGTGCATGTGCGAGCGTGTGTGCATGTGCGAGCGTGTGTGCATGTGCGAGCGTGTGTGCATGTGCGAGCGTGTGTGCATGTGCGAGCGTGTGTGCATGTGCGAGCGTGTGTGCATGTGCGAGCGTGTGTGCATGTGCGAGCGTGTGTGCATGTGCGAGCGTGTGTGCATGTGCGAGCGTGTGTGCATGTGCGAGCGTGTGTGCATGTGCGAGCGTGTGTGCATGTGCGAGCGTGTGTGCATGTGCGAGCGTGTGTGCATGTGCGAGCGTGTGTGCATGTGCGAGCGTGTGTGCATGTGCGAGCGTGTGTGCATGTGCGAGCGTGTGTGCATGTGCGAGCGTGTGTGCATGTGCGAGCGTGTGTGCATGTGCGAGCGTGTGTGCATGTGCGAGCGTGTGTGCATGTGCGAGCGTGTGTGCATGTGCGAGCGTGTGTGCATGTGCGAGCGTGTGTGCATGTGCGAGCGTGTGTGCATGTGCGAGCGTGTGTGCATGTGCGAGCGTGTTTGCATGTGCGAGCGTGTGTGCATGTGCGAGCGTGTGTGCATGTGCGAGCGTGTGTGCATGTGCGAGCGTGTGTGCATGTGCGAGCGTGTGTGCATGTGCGAGCGTGTGTGCATGTGCGAGCGTGTGTGCATGTGCGAGCGTGTGTGCATGTGCGAGCGTGTGTGCATGTGCGAGCGTGTGTGCATGTGCGAGCGTGTGTGCATGTGCGAGCGTGTGTGCATGTGCGAGCGTGTGTGCATGTGCGAGCGTGTGTGCATGTGCGAGCGTGTGTGCATGTGCGAGCGTGTGTGCATGTGCGAGCGTGTGTGCATGTGCGAGTGTGTGTGCATGTACAAGTGTGTACATGTGTGAGTGTGTGCAAGTGCGAGTGTGTGTGCATGTGCGAGTGTGTGTTCATGTTCGAGTGTGTGCATGTGCAAGTGTGTACATGTGCGAGTGTGTGTGCATGTGTGTGTGCACACTTGTGTGTGTGCTTGTGTGTTTGTGTAAGAATGTGTGTGTGCTTGTGTGTTTGTGTAAGAATGTGTGTGTGCTTGTGTGTTTGTGTAAGAATGTGTGTGTACATGTGTATGTGGGTGTGCGTGTATGCATGTGAGTGTGTGAGCATGTGTGTACATGTGTATGTGGGTGTGCGTGTATGCAAGTGAGTGTGTGAGCATGTGTGTGTATGTGAGTGTGAGCGTGTGTGCATGTGCGAGCGTGTGTGCATGTGCGAGCGTGTGTGCATGTGCGAGCGTGTGTGCATGTGCGAGCGTGTGTGCATGTGCGAGCGTGTGTGCATGTGCGAGCGTGTGTGCATGTGCGAGCGTGTGTGCATGTGCGAGCGTGTGTGCATGTGCGAGCGTGTGTGCATGTGCGAGCGTGTGTGCATGTGCGAGCGTGTGTGCATGTGCGAGCGTGTGTGCATGTGCGAGTGTGTGTGCATGTGCGAGTGTGTGTGCATGTACAAGTGTGTACATGTGTGAGTGTGTGCAAGTGCGAGTGTGTGTGCATGTGCGAGTGTGTGTGCATGTGCGAGTGTGTGTTCATGTTCGAGTGTGTGCATGTGTGAGTGTGTGTGCATGTGCAAGTGTGTACATGTGCGAGTGTGTGTGCATGTGTGTGTGCACACTTGTGTGTGTGCTTGTGTGTTTGTGTAAGAATGTGTGTGTGCTTGTGTGTTTGTGTAAGAATGTGTGTGTGCTTGTGTGTTTGTGTAAGAATGTGTGTGTGCTTGTGTGATTGTGTAAGAATGTGTGTGTACATGTGTATGTGGGTGTGCGTGTATGCATGTGAGTGTGTGAGCATGTGTGTACATGTGTATGTGGGTGTGCGTGTATGCAAGTGAGTGTGTGAGCATGTGTGTGTATGTGAGTGTGAGTGTGTGTGCTTGTGTGAGAGTGTGTTTGTGTTTGTGTGTGAGTGAGTGAGTGTGTGTGACCATGTGTGTGAATGTGTGTGTATATGGGTGTGAATGTGTGTATATGAATGTGTGTGTATATGGGTGTGAATGTGTGTATATGAGTATGTGTGTATATGGGTCTGAATGTGTGTGTGAGAGTGTGTGTACGAAGATGTGTGTGTGTACGAGTATGTGTGAGTGTGTGTGTACGAGTATGTGTGAGTGTGTGTGTACGAGTATGTGTGAATGTGCGTGTTTGTGTGTGTATGAGTATGTGTGAGTGTGTGTACGAATATGTGTGAGAGTATGTGTGAGTGTGAGTGTTTGTGTATGAGTATGTGTGTGTGTGTACGAGTATGTGTGAGTATGTGAATGTGTAAGTGTGTGTGTGGTTGTGTATGTGTGTGTGTGTGTGTGTGTGTGTGTGGTTGTGTGTGTGTGGTTTTGTGTATGTGTGGTCTTGAGTGTGTGTGTGGTTGTGCGTATCTCTCATTGTGTGTATAAGTGGTTGTGTGTGTGTGTGGTTGTATGTGTGTGTGTGGTTGTGTGTGTGTGGTCGTGTATGTGTGTGTGAATGTGTAAGTGTGCATGTATGGTTGTGTATGTGTGTGTGTGTGGTTGTGTGTGTGTGTGGTTATGTGTGTGTGTGGTTATGTGTGTATGTGGTTGTGTGTGTGTGGTTGTGTGTGTGTGTGGTTGTGTGTGTGTGTGGTTGTGTGTGTGTGTGTGGTTGTGTGTGTGTGTGTGGTTGTGTGTGTGTGTGTGGTTGTATGTGTGTGTGTGTGGTTGTGTGTGTGTGGTTGTGTGTGTGTGGTTGTGTGTGTGTGGTCGTGTGTGTGTGTGGTCTTGTGTGTGTGTGTGGTTTTGTGTGTGTGTGGTCTTGTGTGTGTGTGTGGTTTTGTGTGTGTGTGGTCTTGTGTGTGTGTGTGGTTGTGTGTATGTGTGGTTGTATGTATGAATGGTTGTGTGTGTGGTTGTGTGTGTGTGGTTGTGTGTATGTGTGGTTGTGTGTATGAGTGGTTGTGTGTATGAGTGGTTGTGTGTGTGTGTGGTTGTATGTGTGTGTGTGTGGTTGTATGTGTGTGTGTGTGGTTGTGTGTGTGTGGTCTTGTGTGTGTGTGGTTGTGTGTGTGTGGTCTTGTGTGTGTGTGGTTTTGTGTGTGTGTGTGTGGTTTTGTGTGTGTGTGTGTGTGGTTTTGTGTGTGTGTGTGTGTGGTTTTGTGTATGTGTGTGGTCTTGTGTGTGTGTGTGTGTTCTTGTATGTGTGGCCTTGGGTGGTTGTGTGTTCTTGTATGTGTGGTCTTGGGTGTGTGTGTGGTTGTGTGTGTGTGTGTAGTTGTGTGTGTGTGTGGTTGTGTGTGTGTGGTTGTGTGTGTGTGTGGTTGTGTGTGTGTGGTTGTGTGTGTGGTTGTGTGTGTGGTTGTGTGTGTGTGTGGTTGTGTGTGTGTGTGGTTGTGTGTGTATGTGCGTTTGTGGGTGTGTGTTTGTGGTTGTGTGTGTTTGTGGTTGTGTGTGTGTGTGGTCTTGTGTGTGTGTGTGGTCTTGTGTGTGTGTGTGTGTGTGGTCTTGTGTGTGTGTGTGTGTGTGGTCTTGTGTGTGTGTGTGTGTGTGGTCTTGTGTGTGTGTGTGGTCTTGTGTGTGTGTGTGTGTGTGGTCTTGTGTGTGTGTGTGGTCTTGTGTGTGTGTGTGTGTGGTCTTGTGTGTGTGTGTGTGTGTGGTTTTGTGTGTGTGTGTGTGTGTGGTCTTGTGTGTGTGTGTGTGTGGTTTTGTGTGTGTGTGTGTGTGTGGTCTTGTGTGTGTGTGTGTGTGGTCTTGTGTGTGTGTGTGTGTGGTCTTGTGTGTCTGTGTGTGTGGTCTTGTGTGTGTGTGTGTGTGTGGTCTTGTGTGTGTGTGTGTGTGTGGTCTTGTGTGTGTGTGCGTGTGTGGTCTTGTGTGTGTGTGTGGTCTTGTGTGTGTGTGTGGTCTTGTGTGTGTGTGTGTGGTCTTGTGTGTGTGTGTGGTCTTGTGTGTCTGTGCGGTCTTGTGTGTGTGTGTGGTCTTGTGTGTGTGTGTGGTCTTGTGTGTGTGTGTGGTCTTGTGTGTGTGTGTGGTCTTGTGTGTGTGTGTGGTGTTGTGTGTGTGTGTGCTCTGCTGTGTGTGTGTGGTCTTGTGTGTGTGTGTGTGGTCTTGTGTGTGTGTGTGGTCTTGTGTGTGTGTGTGGTCTTGTGTGTGTGTGTGGTCTTGTGAGTGTGTGTGGTCTTGTGTGTGTGTGTGGTCTTGTGTGTGTGTGGTCTTGTGTGTGTGTGGTCTTGTGTGTGTGTGTGGTCTTGTGTGTGTGTGGTCTTGTGTGTGTGTGTGGTCTTGTGTGTGTGTGTGGTCTTGTGTGTGTGTGTGGTCTTGTGTGTGTGTGGTCTTGTGTGTGTGTGTGGTCTTGTGTGTGTGTGTGGTCTTGTGTGAGTGTGTGGTCTTGTGTGAGTGTGTGGTCTTGTGTGAGTGTGTGGTCTTGTGTGTTCTTACCTAGTTGTTACCTAGTTGTTTGAATACGGGAGAAGAGCTATGCTCAGGTGGTCCCGTCTGCTATATCTAAATTATCGTGTAACTTTTTAAATTGATGCACAGTTTTGGCACACACTACTTGATTGGGAAGACTGTTCCACGATTCAATAATTCTATTTGGGAAACTATATTTGTGTTCAAGATCAAAAAGTCATCCTTATCTATCTTCACTCTTCCTGTAATGCAGTTGAAAAGCATAATCATGTCCCCCCTTTTCTTTCTTTCTTCCAAGGTAGTAAGTCCTAACTTCTGTAGTCTGTCTTCGTAACTCAGATCTCTTAGGATATGTGCCCATCTTGTCGCCGCTCTTTGGACTCTTTCCAGTTTGTCAATAACTTTTTTTAAGTTTGGACTCCATACTACTGCACCGTACTCAAGACTTGGTCTTATGATTGCTTTAATGATCTTCTTTACCATATCTTCGTCCACATACACGAATGCCCTCTTCATGTTGGCAATCAGTCCTAACATTTAGTGGACTTTTCATTTATATGGTCATTTGGGTTTAGGTTTCTATTTATGATTATCCCAAGACCTTTTTCCCTGTCAGCTGTGTCTAATACTGCGTCCACTAGTTTGTATTGGAATAGTGGACGATTTCTGCTTTCTCCAAACCTGACTACATGGCATTTATTGGTACTGAATTCCATTTTCCATGTACAACTCCACGTGAATAAGTTCTCGATGTGACTTTGGAGGCATTGGCATGAGACGTTGTCTGTTATCCTCTTTTGTATCTTTGCGTCATCTGCAAACATATTCAGACAACTACCTGGGCTTATGTTTGACTCTAAATCATTGGCGAAAATAGTAAACATAATCAGCGCCAACACTGATCCTTGAGGCACTCCACTGGTTACTCGTCGCCATGTAGAATGCTTTCCTCTAATTACTGTGTTCATTTGTCTTTCATGCAGAAAGTCTTTCATCCATGCGAGTAGGTTGCCTTTTACTCCACCTAGGTGCTCTAATTTCCATAGTAGTCTTCTATGAGACACCTTCTCAAAAGCCTTTTTAAAGTCTAAATACACACAATCCACCCAGCCGTCTCTTTCTTGTAATATTTCAGATACTCTATCATAAAAACAGAGGAGATTTGTTACACACGACCTTCCTTCTCTAAAACCAAATTGTTTATTTGATATCATTTTGTATTTTTCAAGCATTTCAACCCATTGTTTTCTAATTATTCTTACTAGCAGTTTGCATCCTACACTAGTTAGTCAAACTGGTCTATAATTTAGTGGGTTTTGTTTGTCGCCACTCTTATCTAAGGGTGTAACATTTGCGAATTTTCAACTTTTTGGTAGTTTACATTGTCTTAGTGAATTTTGGAATATTAACAATAAAGGAGTACACACTTCTTCGGCACATTCCCTAAGAACCCAGTTAGAAATTTCATCAGGTCCCTCTGCTTTGGTCTTGTCTAATCCTTTTAGTAGATCTTTTGTTTCGTTCTTTTTGAGGGTGATATTTACGAGGTTCTTTACGTTTGTACGGGTATTTGCCATATCAAAGCATGGATCCTGAACAAACACTGACTGAAATTTCTCATTTAGGATTTCACACATTTCTTCCTCCTTAGAATATAATGTTATTGTCTTTGATGGCACTAATTTGATCCCTAGTTTTAGTTTTACTATTTATGTAGTTAAAGAAGAGTTTTGGTTGACTTGTACATTTGTTGATTATATCCTTTTCAAAGTCTAATTTCGCCTCTCTCATGGTTTGGGTATACTCATTTCTTCCTACTTTATATCTTTCACATTCTGCCTGAGATCTATGCCTCCTGAATCTTTTCCAAGGAGATGCTTTTTTCCCCTCATTTTCTTGCATTTGTCGTTGAACCATTTTTGGCCATTTCTTGCTTCAATTTTGAATTTGGATATGAATTTTTCCACTCCTTTTATATAGATCTCACAAAATTTTGAATACTGAACATCAAGGTTCTCATCATCCAGAAGTGTTTCCCAGTTTATGTTATCAAAGAAATCTATAAGGCTTCTATAATCACCTATTTTGTAATTGTACTATTCCTTTCTTTCTTCCTTTCTTGTTACATCGTCTATGGAGGGGTCCAGTTTGGTTTAAGTGATGCATATTACATCCAGTTTATCCATATCAATTATTGTCTCTAGTTCAAGCAACTTCGAATTTGTATAAACTATTTCTATATAATCTTTAGGTATTAAATTTGGTTGCAGGGTTAATGTTTGTCTGCCTCTACATTTTGGTTCCGAAAGTATATTTGCTTTGCTTGGAGACCTCTCACCCTCCAAACAAAAGTTTTTTCCCTCTACAGTCCTTTGTTCATTTTTTTTTTTTTTTTACTTCTCCCAATTTCTTTTGTAGTGTTACTGTCATCTTTGGTCATGTTTTCTCTTATTCAGATTTTTTTTATGTTCCTCACAGGTGGCCAGAACTTTGGCTTTCTTTATTATATCAGTTACTATTTGCTTATTCAAGAATGTTACTTTTAGAGGCCATTTCTTTCGCTTTTCGAATAACCCCAGCCTCCTGTGAGCTATGTTATTCTGCTCGGCGAATTCGGGATTAATGACCTTGAGAATGTCTACAATTAATTTCTTGTCTTCGTTGTATCGATCAATTCCATCTTCTACAACTCTTTCTTCATGTCCCAATATGACTATGTCCTTGTTTACGTCAGCCAAATTAGCAATATTTCTTGCATGTTGCCCAAGGTGGGATTTGAATTCGTTCTTCTTAATCGTTGCTGCAAGTTGTGTATTAATTTCCTCCTTTGTGGTCTTGATGTCTTTCTCTATCTTTTCTCCATTTCATTCACGGTTTCCTTTACCTTTGATACATCTGCATATGTAGCTGTCATCTTCTTCCATTATTTGAGCTTGACTGTTTGACAAATTACTTTCAATCTGTTTGACAGTTTCTTGAACTTTAATGACCTCAACTTTTTCCTGTAGATTTTTTGCTTCGGATTCAGCTTCTAACTTTTGCTTTAGTTCTTTAATTTTCAGGTCAGATTTTTCCATATTTTCTCTCTGAATTGTTGCATTTCTACGCAGGTTTTCTACCAATTCCTTCAGATTCACATTCTCTTCACGTATTTTGAGGCATTCTCCTACCATGTTGTCAACCTTGGCTTCAAGAGCCTCAATTCTGACTGCTGCTTCTGCTAACTTCATTTTTCTTGTCTGATCGCAGTTGTTCCTCATTAAACAAACAAAAACCAGAGATGTACTCACGTCAGTTGTCCCTAGGTGTGAAACGCTTACCATGCAGTATTCGCGGTCACTTCTTGTTTCCCTCTCCTCTCTCACGTCCCAGCTTACAAAGCCACACTATCTTTTTCTGTTTTTTCTAACTTTCTCCTTCACTTTCTAACCCAAATTTTCCTTTCAACATGAACTATACACATATACATACACCCAAGGCTAGCAGACTAGACCACCCATTGCTCAAACCTCTCCATATTTAACATGTAAGAGCTGTACTGCACAGATGCACTGCACTTCTCGCCTATGTGTGTGTGTGTGTGTGTGTGTGTGTGTGTACGAGTGCGTGTGTGTGTGTGTGTACGAGTATGTGTGAATGTGTATACAAGTATGTATGAGTGTGTATACAAGTATGTATTAGTGTGTATACAAGTATGTGTGAGTGTGTGTACGAGTATGTGTGAATATGTGTGTGGGTGTGTGTGGTTGTGTGAGTGTGTGAGTGTGTGTGTGTGTGTGTGTGTGTGTGTGTGTGTGTGTGTGTGTGTGTGTGTGTGTGTGTGTGTGTGTGTGTGTGTGTGTGTGTGTGTGTGTGTGGTTGTGTGTGTGTGTGGTTGTGTGTGTGTGTGGTTGTGTGCGTGTGTGGTTGCGTGTGTGTGGTTGTGTGTGTGTGGTTGTGTGTGTGTGTGTGTGTGTATGTGTGTGTGTGTGTGTGTGTGTATGTGTGGTTGTGTGTGTGTGTGGTTGTGTGTGTGTGGTTGTGTGTGTGTGGTTGTGTGTGTGTGGTTGTGTGTGTGTGGTTGTGTGTGTGTGGTTGTGTGTGTGTGGTTGTGTGTGTGTGGTTGTGTGTGCATGTGCAAGTGTGTGTGTGGTCTTGTGTGTGTGGTCTTGTGTGTGTGGTTGTGTGTGTGTGGTTGTGTGTGTGTGGTTGTGTGTGTGTGGTTGTGTGTGTGTGGTTGTGTGTGTGTGTTTGTGTGTGTGTGGTTATGTGAGTGTGGCTGTGTGTGTGTGGGTGTGTGTGTGTGTGGTTGTGTGTGTGTGTGGGTGTGGTTTTGTGTGTGTGAGTAAGTGTGTGTGTGTGTGTGTGGTTGTGTGTGTGTGTATCCATATTTAACATGTAAGAGCTGTACTGCACAGATGCACTACACTTCTCGCCTATGTGTGTGTATGTGTGTACGAGCGTGTGTGTGTGTGTGTGTGTGTGTGGTTGTGTGTGTGGTTGTGTGTGCATGTGCAAGTGTGTGTGTGGTTGTGTGTGTGGTCTTGTGTGTGTGGTTGTGTGTGTGTGATTGTGTGTGTGTGGTTGTGTGTGTGGTTGTGGTTGTGTGTGTGGTTGTGTGTGTGTGTGTGTGTGTGTGTGTGTGTGTGTGTGTGTGGTCTTCTGTGTCTGTGTGGTCTTGTGTGTGTGTGTGTGGTTGTGTGTGTGTGGTTGTGTGTGTGTGGTTGTGTGTGTGGTTGTGTGTGTGGTTGTGTGTGTGTGGTTGTGTGTGTGGTTGTGTGTGTGGTTGTGTGTGTGGTTGTGTGTGTGTGGTTGTGTGTGTGTGTGGTTGTGTGTGTGTGGTTAGTGTGTGTGTGTGGTTAGTGTGTGTGTGTGGTTAGTGTGTGTGTGTGGTTAGTGTGTGTGTGTGTGGTTAGTGTGTGTGTGTGGTTAGTGTGTGTGTGTGGTTAGTGTGTGTGTGTGGTTAGTGTGTGTTTGTGGTTGTGTGTGTGTGTGGTTGTGTGTGTGTGTGGTTGTGTGTGTGTGTGGTTGTGTGTGTGTGTGGTTGTGTGTGTGGTTGTGTGTGTGTGGTTCTGTGTGTTTGTTTGTGTGCGTCTGGGTGTGTGTGTGTGTCTTGTGTGTGTGCGGTTCTGTGTGTGTGTGGTTGTGTGTGTGTGTGGTTGTGTGTGTGTGGTTGTGTGTGTGGTTGTGTGTGTGTGGCTCTGTGTGTATGTTTGTGTGCGTGTGGTTGTGTGTGTGTCTTGTGTGTGTGTGGTTCTTTGTGTGCGTGTAGTGTGTGAGTGTGGTTGTGTGTGTGTGTCTTGTGTGTGTGTGGTTCTTTGTGTGAGTGTGGTTGAGTGTGAGTGTGGTTGAGTGTGAGTGTGGTTGTGTGTGAGTGTGAGTGTGGTTGAGTGTGAGTGTGGTTGAGTGTGAGTGTGGTTGGGTGTGTGTGTGTGTGTGTGTATGTGTATGTGGTTTTGTATGTGTGTGTTGTGTGTGTGTGGTTGTGTATGTGTGGTTGTGTGTGTGTGTGTTGTGTGTGTGTGGTTGTGTGTGTGGTTGTGCGTGTGTGGTTGTGTGTGCGTGTGTGTGGTTGTGTGTGTGTGGTTGTGTGTGTGTGGTTGTGTGTGTGTGGTTGTGTGTGTGTGTGGTTGTGTGTGTGTGGTTGTGTGTGTGTGTGGTTGTGTGTGGTTGTGTGTGTGTGTGGTTGTGTGTGTGTGGTTGTGTGTGTGTGGTTGTGTGTGTGTGGTTGTGTGTGTGAGTGGTTGTGTGTGTGAGTGGTTGTGTGTGTGTACGAGTATATGTGAGTGTGTATACAAGTATGTACGAGAATGTGTGAATGTGTGTGGTTGTGTGTGTGTGTGGTTGTGTGTGTGTGTGGTTGTGTGTGTGTGGTTGTGTGTGCGTGTGGTTGTGTGTGCGTGTGTGTGTGCGTGTGGTTGTGTGTGCGTGTGGTTGTGTGTGCGTGTGGTTGTGTGTGCGTGTGGTTGTGTGTGCGTGTGGTAGTGTGTGCGTGTGGTAGTGTGTGCGTGTGGTTGTGTGTGCGTGTGGTTGTGTGTGTGGGTGTGGGTGTGGGCGTGGATGTGTGTGTGTGTGTGTGTGTATGTTTGCGTGTGTGTGTGTGTGTGTGGTTGTGTGTTTATGTGTGGTTGTGCGTGTGTGTGGTTGTGCGTGTGGTTGTGTGTGTGTAGTGTGTGTGTGTATGTGTATGTGTGTGTGTGTGTGTGGTTGCGTGTATGTGTGTGGTTGCGTGTATGTGTGTGGTTGCGTGTATGTGTGTGGTTGCGTGTATGTGTGTGGTTGCGTGTATGTGTGTGGTTGCGTGTATGTGTGTGGTTGCGTGTATGTGTGTGCTTGTGTGTATGTGTGTGGTTGCGTGTATGTGTGTGGTTGCGTGTATGTGTGTGGTTGCGTGTATGTGTGTGGTTGCGTGTATGTGTGTGGTTGGGTGTGTGTGGTTGTGTGTGTGTGTGTGGTTGTGTGTGTGGTTGTGTGTGTGGTTGTGTGTGTGGTTGAGTGTGTGTGTGGTTGTGTGTGTGTGTGGTTGTGTGTGTGAGTGGTTGTGTGTGTGTGTGGTTGTGTGTGTGTGTGGTTGTGTGTGTGTGTGGTTGTGTGTGTGTGTGGTTGTGTGTGTGGTTGTGTGTGTGGTTGTGTGTGTGTGGTTGTGTGTGTGTGGTTGTGTGTGTGTGGTTGTGTGTGTGTGTGGTTGTGTGTGTGTGTGTGGTTGTGTGTGTGGTTGTGTGTGTGTGTGGTTGTGTGTGTGGTTGTGTGTTTGTGGTTGTGTGTGTGTGTGGTGTGTGTGTGTGGTTGTGTGTGTGTGTGGTTGTGTGTGTGTGTGGTTGTGTGAGTGGTTGTGTGAGTGATTGTGTGTGAGTGGTTGTGTGTTTGAGTGGTTGTGTGTTTGAGTGGCTGTGTGTGAGTGGTTGTGTGTGTGGTTGTGTGTGTGGTTGAGTGTGTGTGGTGTGTGTGTGTGGTTGTGTGTGTGTGGTTGTGTGTGTGTATAGTTGTGTGTGTGTATAGTTGTGTGTGTGTGGTTGTGTGTGTGGTTGTGTGTGTGTGGTTGTGTGTGTGGTTGTGTGTGTGTGGTTGTGTGTGTGTGGTGTGTGGTTGTGTGTGTGTGGTTGTGTGTGTGTGTGGTTGTGTGTGTGAGTGGTTGTGTGTGTGTTTGGTTGTGTGTGTGTGTGGCTGTGTGTGTGTGGTTGTGTGTGTGTGTGGTTGTGTGTGTGTGTGGTTGTGTGTGTGTGTGTGGTTGTGTGTGTGTGTGTGTGTGTGTGTGGGTGGGTGTGTGTGTGTGTGGTTGTGTGTGTGTGGTTGTGTGTGTGTGTGGTTGTGTGTGTGTGGTTGTGTGTGTGTGTGGTTGTGTGTGTGTGTGGTGTGTGTGTGTGTCTGTGTGTCTGTGTGTGTGTGCATGTGTGTGTGTGTGTGTGTTTGTGTGGTTGTGTGTGTGTGTGTGTATGTGTGTGTATGTGTCTGTGTGTGTGTATGTGTGTGTGTGTGGTTGTGTGTGTGTGTGGTTGTGTGTGTGCATGTGTGTGGTTGTGTGTGTGCGTGTGTGTGGTTGTGTGTGTGTGTGGTGTGTGTGTGTGTGGTTGTGTGTGTGTGTGTGGTTGTGTGTGTGTGGTTGTGTGTGTGGTTGTGTGTGTGGTTGTGTGTGTGTGTGTGTTTGTGAACTTGTGTGTGTGGTTGTGTGTGTGTGTGTGGTTGTGTGTGTATGGTTGTATGTGTGTGGTTGTGTGTGTGTGTGGTTGTGTGTGTGTGTGTGGTTGTGTGTGTGTGTGGTTGTGTGTGTGTGTGTGGTTGTGTGTGTGTGTGGTTGTGTGAGTGTTAGTGTGAATGTGTGTGTGTGGTTTTGTGTGTCTGTGGGTACACCTGTGTATGAGAGAGTGAATAAGTGAGTGAGTAATTGAATGACTGAGTGAGTGTATGAGAGTGTGAGCATGTGTGTGAGCATGTGTGAATGTGTGTGTATATGAGTGTGAATGTGTGTGTATATGAATGTGAATGTGTGTGCTTGTGTGAGTGTTAGTGTGAATGTGTGTGCTTGTGTGAGTGTTAGTGTGAATGTGTGTGCTTGTGTGAGTGTTAGTGAGAATGTGTGTGCTTGTGTGAGTGTTTGTGTGTGTGTTTCTGTGAATGTGTGTGCTTGTTTGAGTGTTTGTGTGTGAGTGAGTGAGTGAGTGAGTGAGTGAGTGAGTGAGTGAGTGAGTGAGTGAGTGAGTGAGTGAGTGAGTGAATGTGTGAGTGTGTGTGTGTGTATGTGTGAGTGTGTGGTTGTTTGTGTGTGGTTGTGTGTGTGTGAGTGGTTGTGTGTGTGTGTGGTTGTGTGTGTGTGTGGTTGTGTGTGTGTGTGGTTGTGTGTGTGTGTGGTTGTGTGTGTGTGGTTGTGTGTGTGAGTGAGTGAGTGAGTGAGTGAGTGAGTGAGTGAGTGAGTGAGTGAGTGAGTGAGTGAGTGAGTGTGAGTGAGTGAGTGAGTGTGAGTGAGTGAGTGAGTGAGTGAGTGAGTGAGTGAGTGAGTGAGTGAGTGAGTGAGTGAGTGAGTGAGTGAGTGAGTGAGTGAGTGAGTGAGTGAGTGAGTGAGTGAGTGAGTGAGTGAGTGAGTGAGTGAGTGTGTGAGTGTGAGTGTGAGTGTGAGTGTGTGTGTGTGTATGTGTGAGTGTGTGCATGTTTGTGCAAGTAAACATGTGTTTGTTTTTGTGTAAAAATGAACTGTACAATCAGAAAATTACTGGGTAAATTTTTAATCAATGCATATATCTTAGCAATTATATGCATACCTTACATATCAAACTCCATATCAGAGTAAAATCTTCAAAGAAGTAATTTAGTTTCCTTAATAAGGGTAACTGATTAATGTTCCCAACAATAAACATATTTGCATGAGAGATGGTTCCCTCTAAGGCAGTTCTTATTCCAACAAATAAATATTAGCAAGATAATAACTGGACGGAGAATAGTCCTCACCTGCAACATTCTCTTGATCAACTCCTAAGAAAAAACCTGCAATGATAACACCACAGCTTGCTACTGCAGGTAATGATGTCTTTTGACCTGGAAAAAATAAAACATGGATAGCTTTTCATCAGTTGCTAGCCTATCATTTCATGTAGGTAATAGTGTTTCCTCAATATATATTACAGAAGTACTATAAATTACAAATATTGAGACCTTGAGAGTACAAGTTTTCACACAAGTTTATATTCTTTGGGTTTACATACAAATTGAAATTAACCCAATGCTGCCAGGAAAATGTTGCATTCACTTTAGTATTGGCTTGCCAGTGCTTAGCCACAAAGGAGGCAATTAGTAGATCTTGTGACCTCAAGGTCAATACTAATGCTATCAATATTGATACTGTTACTTATTCTACAAACATGAAAATTACTATATTGCTATTGACATTACTAACAGCAGTATTAAACACTAGAAAATATTATTGAAAATCAAGAAAAAGGGTAAACAAGTGAGACAGGTGCTTCTTGTAATTGGCTCATTGGTGACTTAGTACTTGTGGAGCCATCAATATGTAAAAATTGTTACTAAATTGAACATACAGTGGACATGGCATGTACACACATGCCATCCCCATCGGCATGTGATTGACAACCATGAAAATATTATAGGATTTACCTAGCAATTCCTCATAAAATAGCAAAAGATGTTGAAGAAAAAATAAACAAATAAAAAATTGCAATCGAACATACTAAGAATATACAGTCAACAAAATGTTTTACTTTATATCATATTGGACTTTCAAATCAATTATCCACTTACCAAGGATCAGGTACGTGAAAATGACATTGAACACTGTTGATAATGATCGCCCAACATAATAAAATGCTACTCCAACATACTTCAGGCACAGGTTGTTCATGGAAATCATGGCAACAAACATGCACGTTAATGGCAAAACCTGTAAGAAAAATGTTTACAGTAATTATATAAAACTACAAATTAAATAATTTAGCCTGTACTGGACCCTAAAAAAATTGGGGAATCACATATTATCAACTCAATAATAATCTCAAAATGTTTTTGATTTTTCCTCTTTCCTTTTTTTACAAATGATTTTTCTTGATCCTCCCCCTTCCACTGATGGGATAAAGAACTTACATAAGTTATAAATAAACATCATATGAATGGAATGATATACCATATACCAAGTGAATACAATTTCATGCAAGATATTATGACAAAAATTATGAAACTAACAGTACCAACTTATATGTACTTGATTGCTTCAGAATGAACAATCATACCAATCATTCCTTTCAGCAACAGCATTCAATAAAAAGGCCAAATAATTACAAGTGGTGATGATACTGCACATAGATACTGTTACCAAAGTTTGATGTTTTGGGAGTTTATACTGTGTACAGCCAACCCACTTACATATACACATAATATACATATACACATAATATATGATTAAGATGGTTACAGCCGTACCCAACACAGAGGAGTTAATTTATTGGTGTTGATTAATTGCACTATCCACTGTCTTTGAGTTTTTGGATAATTATTTTTTCTAACAGCATTAAAATCAACATTGTTATTGTTATTGTTATTATTATTATTATTATTACTGACAATTAAATCATAATAATGTTAATAACATTAATCATAGCAAATAAAAATAGAAAAAAAAAATCTGAAAATCAAGGTAAAGGGTAAACAGCTGAGATAGGTAGGACTCATAATTGACTTCTTGATGACTTATCACTTGCAGAGGCATCTATGTTTAAGTATAACTAAGACTGGCCCAAGCAAAGTCATAAAAGGGGAACACTAAAACTGTATACATCATTCTTCTTCTAGTCTCAAACTGAGAGGTGAAGCCATCAAGTAACTTTATATATTATTGCAAAACTGAAAACTCTATAAAACACGATCATTTACAGCTCAAAAGCAGAAATAGTGAAAAAGAAACTGAATATAACAGGAATAGGAAATTTCATAAAAGGATAAGGAATGCTAATAGACAAACATACTTGAGAACAGTGTCAGACAGAATTGCAACAATTAAACTAAAAGGACAACCATTCAATATAACTACAACTCAAATGAAAGTAAATCTATGGTTCAGACATCATTACCGACACTTAAGGACCTAGAAAAGCTCAGATAATGATACAAAGAATCAGACATATTATATAACCAGTTCCATATAACCCAGAAATTCTATAATACAACCTTTGTGTACTGCTGGGAGTAACTACAGACTAAAGAAAATAGAAACATACAAGGACAAAATTACTGTTCAATTAATTTAGAAAATTAATGATAAGGAAATACAGCATCACAATGAAATATCAATTTGATGTTCTGTACATGTAATAAATCAATACATAAAAAGAGAAAACAATGAGTTCAGCAGATACATAAAACTGAAATACACAAAAGCCAAATAGATGTGTTAGAGATAATAAACTCAAGAAAAAATGCGAGAAGGTGAAAACAATAAAAAGGAAAGATGGCAACATAGTAATAGACACAAATAATGCAGTGGAAAACGGAATGGAATCATTTAACACTGTCCTAATTTATTATTTTATTACTGCAGGTAAAGATAAAATTAATTAGTTAATCAATTAATATTAAACCAAATTAATAACAAGCTTACTTTCTTCACTTTCTCTGCTTCTAAAGCTCCAACTTCAGGGAATGTGACAAGATGTGGCAACAATCTAGAGCTGTATTTCATGAGAAGGCAAAAGACCACAGTCACAGAACACTGGAAACATGTCACAAATAAAGGGGCATCTCCATCCCCCATGGAAGAGCCGCCCAGTAGATATTTGTTAACAAATACCATAGATATTGAAACAACCCTGCAAAGAGAGCAAAATGCAATAATTTTCATATAAACATGTGGTAATAATGAAAATACACTGCATAAGGTGATGGAACAAAATATTCCCAATTTATCTTTACACAATAATCTTATTAATAACTTTAAATTTTAATAAAATTATCTAATCTAATTATATATAAATTCCACAAAAAAGATGACAAAACCTACAAATGTGCAAAAAACAAATGATACCTTAGCTATGTAAGAATTCTATCGTAAACCTTCATCAACATATAAAAGTTGTATTTGACAAGCAAATAACTTTTACATACCAATATAGGCTGACCACTGCAGCAACCTTGACATATTTCTGGACTAATGATAGATCTTTCATTGTTTCCATTTTAACCTGCAAAATATAAAGTTTAAAGTACACTTTTCTTAAGGGGTTAAAGGTAATCCAAAAGGCATCATCATTCATATATGAGTAGGCCTTAACATGAGAAAGAAAAGACTATAAATATAACTCTAGAACAACACATACTTGAAATAGACTAAGTCTGATGAGTTATTCACAAACATGTTTTGAAGATACATGTGAATCTCACTCTCCTGATCTGACTAAATCAATGGTTCCCAAACTGGGAGACATGTAGCAGAATGGAAGGAGCAATATGTATAGGCCAATATATAACCAAGGGAGTTAGATTTGGTTAGGTCAGTGGAGGGAACTTACTAGTTTAGTATAGGTTTGTGCAGTTCTCTTTTTTCTTGTCTGATTACGATTTCTTGACATAAAACAAGATATTGAGACATATTAGGGTAGTAAATAATTTTTTCTTAACATGAGGTTCCCTAAGCTGTTTTATTTACTTTTATTTTTGCTTATTGTTCAGACTTTTTTTTTCTTTTTTTCTTTTTTTTACAATAATGTCAATTTTACAATTATTCTAAGTATGGATCCTTTTTCTTATGTGCATTATGTTATTTCTTTAGAACCATTTCAATAATTATAGGAGATTCGGCGGTATAAGTTGAAGACACTGACACACGTTGATAGAGGGAAATGAACACAGCCATCTTTTAGAGAGGACGAAATGGAGTGGGACAGAACATAGTTTAAGGGGGCCGTCACAACGAAAATTTTCAAAAATGTTCAATTTTTTTTTTTTTTTTATCTCCTGTAATCTAGTGGGATTTGGCAATCTCGTGACGTAATATTTTTGCTAAATATGTAAAATTAAAGGAGTTATGACTA
Source organism: Penaeus vannamei (assembly GCF_042767895.1). Lineage (NCBI taxonomy): Eukaryota > Metazoa > Arthropoda > Malacostraca > Decapoda > Penaeidae > Penaeus > Penaeus vannamei. Next base: position 14,720,441 of record NC_091580.1, on the reverse strand, counting down.
AATCTCTGATCCCCCGCCCCCCACTCCAATGTTTACATTGTTGCGTCTGTGAAAATTTACTCAACAAATTTGTTTTTTATCTTTTTTTTCGGTTTATTTTGGAATTCTCTGGTAGCTAGCTGGCAACTCTGTTTACCCATCAGCTGATCGCCAAGCCTGGGGCTCTGGGAGACAAAACTCCACCCGAAAATCAGAGAGAAAGGTTGTTAGCTTCTACCTCCATAACACCATATCGCAGAGTAGGCCTATATAACAAAGTAAGGGGACAATACTAACTGTAGATGTTATTCTATTATTTAATAACCTTAATATGATCAGAAATACTCCTTAATCACAGCTGCAATAGTTTTTATACATCTAAATACCTCACGTGGCCAGGTTAGGTACTGGAAAACCTGTGTAGACAGGCGGTAATTCCACAATTATGTGCAGTTATTACCATTGGTACTTTGCAAAAGGAGGGGACAATGTACCAGCTACACTTCATAATACCATGTGAATGCAATAAAATGCAGCAAGATTGCCACAGAAATTAGAATTCTAAAAATAAATAAATAAATAAATAATAAAAAAAAAAAAAAAAGAGGGAAATCCAAAATTTTGGAGCCCATTATCTCAAAACTACACCTTTGTCAACATTTGTCAGCATTTTTTAAATTCATCCATAAATACTTGGGCAATTCTAATGGGGTTTGGAACTTTAAAAGCTGAATATATTTGTAATGGTTTTCTTAGAGAAAAATTTGATTTTAGGTAATAGTAGTCTGTATTTCATATCGTGATGTTCATAAGACTGGGCATTAAAAAAAAAAAAAAAAAAAAAAAAAAAAATCCACTAAACTAAAACGAAATTTAAAACTCAGGTCTTTGCAAATTTTAGGTATTGCTATGGACTATAGGTGGTAATCTTCTCAACAAATTTGTTCAATGATACGAAACATGGTGGTGTTTATCACTTTATATTTATGTATAACATATTAAGAAATCACGCATATCCGATCATAACTGATGAACTTTGTTCTTGAGCGCATCGGCCCCCTTAAGCTGCAGCGGCCTTATAGTTACCGCTAATTGATGAAAATATAACGCGCGGTCTCCGCACAAATTCCAAGTCCAGCAACCTGTTCACCTTGCCAGGAATAACAAAACACTGACCGATTAACTCATTACTGCGATGCCAGAACTAGTCCGTGTGTTACTAAGTGCTTGTCAAAACGATATTTGGCTAATTATCAGTGTTTGCTGTTACACACTTGCCTTGAAAGTCATTTATTAATGTTGTTATACTTCATTTCCATATTTTAATATTTATTCATACCCTTATATAGAATCGTGCGCATTGAGTGTTTCACATTTTCTTGCTCCTGCTGCCAGATTGACAATTCACAGGCGCGCTCATTTCAAGGTAAAACGCCTGTGAGAAATGTTGCGTTTCCAGTGTTGTGTTGATTCTGGGATATTTTTTTAAGACTTTTACAAAGGCATCGAAGAATAATAAGACTTTAGTAACCATCCCAGTTTTATATCTGGGCCCATCAAGAGCTTCAAATGACGAAAAAGGTGATTAAAATCGAAACAATCCAGACGGTACAAAGAAGCATCGAAAGTTAGATGTTTCCGGATATAAAGGTATTTGGTTTATTATTTTATGGTGTGAATGCAGCTCTATCTTACTGTACATACCGAGATGAAGAGAATGTATCCTGGGGGGTGTTGGGAGTGGTGGTTTGGAATGTGTGAATTCCCATTTAGTTTTGCTGAAAGGTGGGTTGGATTCCTGTTCAGTTTTTTATTTTTATTGTTTTTCTTCTTATTCAAGCCTATTTACCCCATAATTTCCCTTATATACTTCATGGAGAAATGGTACTCAATCTCATGAACGATTCACTCATAGAAGAAACAACGCCAAAAATTGATGAAAATCGGTAATAAATACCGATTCAGCAAAGGCACACAACAAATTCCTTTAGCAATACTTAACAAAAAAAAAAAAAAACAAATGGCATCAACAAAATTACAGGATTTTCTAGTGTTTTTTATGTCGACCAATTAATTGTAGGACTGTAGACAATTACTGTTGTCATGGATTATGCTTGGTGGTAGGCCATGGACAAAGATCATGTATGAAAAGCGGGTAACGACCAGAAAAGGTTTGGGAACCACTAATCTAGAAAGATGGAACGAAGTCTGTGCAAGGAAAACAGTACCATCTGGATAAAGCAGATCAAATAACTAATATAGACCTTGGATAATGGGGGGGAAAAATGCTTATGCAAAAAAAGAGAATACAACACTGCAAAAGGGTAGGCATGGAGTTTTGTCAACGCGCAAGAGTGTTTGTGTGTGCCTGGCCTACAAGCCTAAATCCATCAGCATAGCTACTAAAGTAACCCTATATTTTGTGCAACATGATGGTAGTAAAGCATCCTGATCCAAAGGGTTAACAGAATATACTATTTGACATATCACACAAATGAGTTATGTAGTCAGTGCAGTACTTGTTACTGCACTGGGAACATAATGAATGACTTTTATACAGTTCATTACATCATATAGAATGAGAATATATCATTTCCCTTGAAATATGGCAGACATTGATCCCTTATAATACAATGGTAATTTTTTTCTAATAGTTTAGTTAAACAGATCAATGATTTTGGTATCGTGGATTTCTCTCACAGTCTACAATCCAAATATGTAGGTTTTATTGTAAAGAAACCCTCCCATTAGCTGGGGAGGGCATGGAAGTTACCTGGGATTCTGCAGAGTAAAATATGAATAACCTACACAGAATCAGTTAATATATTGTCTATTGCAGGGGGCTGTGCCCCCTGTGACACCCCCAATGTGGAGGTGCTGCCCCCAACCTCTGCCCAGGAAAACAAAGAATCCTCCACATATACATGGCAAGAGAGAGCATTGAAAAGTCTTGGCAATGCCATTTCCACATGATTGTCATATGCTCTCTCCTGTTGTAAATGCTGCCCACCATTGGGTCGTAGATTAGAAAATATAGTGGCAGTTTCTGTGTAGATTATTCGCATTTTACCCTGCAATTTGCCTTGTACCTTTCATACCCTCCCCTGCTATTGCGGCCAAGAATATGGGGGTTTGGGGGGTTTCCATGCAATAATTTCTTTACATTTAGAGTGTAAGAGGACCTCAATGATACCAAAATCATCACAATCTCCTTTGCAGAATTATTTAAAATAATAATAATAATAATAATGTTTAGATGCTTTCACTGAAACTCAAGAATACAAATTTTACCTCATCAGCAACATCCAGACCTCTATAGGATGACCACACTCAACCGTTTGCCAGAGAAATCAATACTTGGGACTGTACCGGTACTGAGAGCGACGTACCCTCCCAGAAACTAAGTAAAAAAAAAATTGATGTTTTTTTACATGAAATGCTATGATTTCATCGTTTTTCGCCGTTTTTCTTCTGTGAATGAATCGTTCAGGAGATCAAGTACCATTTCTCCAACGACGATCTTGATTCGATAGTCCAGTTAGCAGGGGAGGGCATGATATATATCAGGGAAATTATGGGGTAAAACAAGCTTAATGTGATCAGTTTTACCATATACGTACCATAGTTTCATTAGAAATACATGGTATATCCATACTTGCGCATCGCTGCCATCTCTCGGCAAATTTGACAGTTCTATTGTCACAGTTCTCGTTGTTTGTTCCAAAGGTGAAGGTTGTTTACAGTGCTACTTGTGTTTCCTATTGTTTTCAATCTCTCACTGAAATCATTACAATATCAGGGATAACACGAAACTCAGTGATATACAATAACTGTGTTCTAGTTGTAGATTTTCGTCTGCGGTTCATCACTTCCCAAAGTGGTAGGAAAGCTAGATAATCGGGAGGGGGTCTGGTGGCGGAGCCCCCGGTAAGGAAATACAGTAATCGGGAGGATGTCTGGGGGCATAGCCATCGGGTTAGGAGGGTTTTTTGGTTCATACAGCGATCCTCCTGCTAGTTCGTGCATTTAAGATGCGGTTCACTCACTCTTTCGCTTGCGCAACACTGTATCGAATCATACGTAGCCGAATCTTCTCTCGTTTTTACATTTTCCACTTTCTTTGTCGTCTGAAATACTATCCTTGGCTCAGATTATCAATTTCCCACATTCTTTTGCTTTTTAAAATGCATGGTATGAACAAAATCACCCCCCCAACCCCCAATTTCCCACAGTATCCCCCAACCTTGTTGTCGGGAGTCGGGGACTTCGCCTCTGTGGTCCTATCATAAACATTTACCAACATTACTAAAAGACTTTAATGGCATAAATGCGTACCAGCACACACAGATAATTAGCCAAATATCGTTTTGACAAGCGAGTAATGATAGACGGACTAGTTCGCTAATGCATAAATGCGTTTGTGGGTCAGTGTTGTGGTTTTCTTCGCATGGTAAACAAGCTGAATGACTTTGAATTTGAAAGGCGGTCGTGCGTTATATTTTTGTCATTTAGCAGTGACTATAAGGCCTGCGCATCTTAAACTATATTCTATCCCCTTCTATTTTTCCCACTATAAGATGGCAGTGTCCATTTCCCTCTATCTACGCACGTCGGTGTCTTTAACTTATTCCCTGTACCACTATCAGGTTGGTTATCCAATATGCAAGTCATTAGAGATTAGAGCTAGTTACAATTATATTTAAAATATAACACAACCAAGCAAATTACACAAAAGATTTTCAATTTTGAAGGCCACTGTGGGTGTCTAAGAAAAAACTAAAAGGATGCTGAAAAAAATTGTCAAACATTATAAACTACATACTCCTTTTAGCAGCTAACATGTGTTGACAATATTATTGATCTTCATAAACTTAAAACATACTTTTACTGGATTCCCTTGGCCAAATGGGTACACAACTCCTCTTGTCCACCGTGGTTTCTTTTGAATATTACCGTGAAAAGAAATGACACGTCACCGAGCAATGAACTTACCGGCGAATAAATTTATTCACAAATACACCTGCATTTCCAACGTGTCTCTCTGCTGTCAGAATAATAATTATAACATATAAGGCCTATTCTTGAAATGTCGTTATAAAGAAACTCACTAATTACAAAAGAATAACCTCAAATTTATTTTTGAGCAGATAAATATCCCAATGGTTTTACTAGTTTCCCCAAGCCCCATACCATTCATATACTGAATGCAAAGAAAGTCCACTAAAATGCTACAATATTCATTTCATCTGTCACATTCAAATCAATTAGCATGGAATGAAAACTCACGAGTTTATTGGTGTTGAAGTTTGCACTTGCAAGTGATGCGTCCGCCGTGTTTACTTTGCTACAACTTGTCTTGATCCTCGACTGAGGGATGCTTCTTTCCTCATCACTTGTAAGTGCCAACGAAAAATAATATCGGGCCCTATAACAAAATGCATGGACACACATACAGGTGTTCGTTATTTTGAATATGATATATGACAGTGCCCGCTAATTTTCACGGAAGTAAATAATAGTATACACTACGACGGATTCGTACGAGTTTACACCCTACTCAAATAAAACTTTTTTTCCGGAGGGATGCATACAGTAATATTTCGATTTATATGCCTTTTTCTCAAACATAAAAAAAAAACTGTTTAGCTTTGTCACCTCTATACTCAAACCCATTTTCACACTCGTATGGAATTACCCACGTGAATATAAACCTTCGCGAGGAAAAACTCGGCTCTGACGAGGTTCGTGAATCCAAGCCAGTCAATCGTGGCGTGGGCAATTTTTACACAATGTATTTATCCCCTACTGGATAGAAGATGAAACCTTGGGTTGACACTACCTACTGAAATAAGGGAGGATGAGTGACATTTGATAACAAATTCAAACCAATGTAAGGGTTCTAGGATGAAAAAAGGAAAGTAACAATCATCAAACAATTTTTCATATCTTTCATTATAAATGTGGTAGATATGATTCGATTTTGACTTAAACATATATATATATATATATATATATATATATATATATATATATATATATATATGTTTATATGTATATATATATGTTTATAAGTGTATATATACATATATATATATATATATATATATATATATATATATATATATATACATACATACATACATACATATATATACATACATATATATATACACATACATACATACATACATATATATACATATATATATACATATACATATATATATATATATATATATATATATATATATATATATATATATATATAATAATGCATGAGCAGTGACTGTGCCTCAATCTCGAAAAATAAACGAACACGTCATTTGTTTTAGAATACTTCAGTCGACCACATGATCCTGCAGCTGCACGGCGAGCCAAACGAGATTTTTCATGCTGTCGCCAATATAAGTACTTACACAGACCTTGGTCTTAAGGGTTGTTAGTTTTTCCGTAGCAGCATTTCTGCGGTTCTCTAAACATCAGATGATAGAGAAAACGGATATAAATAGTAATATTGGACCATACACTATCAAAAACGGATGAATATTAGATTAGGTTAGAGTGCGTAGGATCAAATACTGGTGATAATAAGATTCCCTGCGCTCCTTTCTTGTTTATTGCACTGCATATAATAATATACAATAAATACATTACCTAAACAATAATGCAACATTTGACAACAAAAATGCACCCTCAATTTTTCATAGAAAATTTATTAGATGTATCAATCAATCAATCAAGGGGGCTAACGCCGACGGGGGCGCATAGCCGCATCCAATCCTTCGCTTCCAACCACAAGAATCCCTCATGGAAAGACGCCAGGCAGGGACTCGGCCCATCTCGAGTTCTTCACGACAAATTTGGTCGATGTACGCAAGCCACGACTTCCTCGGTCGTCCCGCAGGCCTCCTCCACCCAGGGTTGTATCTAGCAGAGACGATCTGATGGGCAGGATCATCCTGAGGAAAGCGAGCCAGGTGGCCGTATAGCCTGAGTTGGCAATCACAGATTGTGCAGATAACAGGTCCTGTGCCAGTCTCACGGTGCAACCGTTGGTTGGACACATGGTCCCGCCAACAGTACCCCATGATCTGGCGCAAGGACCTATTACTAAAGGCTTCAAGACGAGCTTCCAAGGCACAGGATAATGTCCAGGTTTCACTACCATACAGCAAAACTGGCATTATCAGGGCCTTGAGAACCCATAGCTTGGTCCTTCTGCACAGGTACTGACATGTCCAAATACTTCTGTTGATCTTGAGGATCAAGACAAGTTGTAGCAAAGTAAACACGGCGGATGCATCACTTGCAAGTGCAAACTTCAACACCAATAAACTCATGAGTTTTCATTCCATGCTAATTGATTTGAATGTGACAGATGAAATAAAGTTCATGACCCCTGTTGCCAGGCCAATCCGTCTGCTGGCTTCTTGGTCTAACAGCCCAGAGTTATGAACTACACTACCAAGGTATGTAAAGCTCTCTGTGACTTCATTGTTCTCGCCGCAAGCACGTACCGACTGAACAGGTTCTAGCAAGTCCCCAAAGTCCTGGACCTTGGTCTTGGTCCAGGAGACCTCTAGACCCAAGGGTTTCGCTTCATTGCTAAATGCATCCAGAGCCACCACTAACGTTTCCAAAGACATCATCGGCAAAGTCAAGGTCTGTAACCTTGATATTGCCCAGTGTTGCTCCACAATGACTTTGAACAGTAGCTCTGCCCAGTATCCAATCCATGCAAGTGTTGAAAAGAGTTGGTGCAAGGACACAGCCTAGCCTCACTCCTGAACTAACGAGAAAATGTGACATTGAAAATATAAACTTGATTTATTTAAAAAAAAAAAAAAAAAAAAAAATACTATTCATAGTAAGTGTGTTGTAGGGCTGAAGATATAAAGTCACTGTGCGATTGTGGCTCTATCTTTGATGATATTCAGCTATAAGACTAGCTGAAGTGACATCGGATGAAATTTCCAGCGCGATGACGTTCGGTTTAGCACATCATATCAGTTCATACCTCGATGGTTTTAGCAATTTTCGTTAAATTTATATTAACATGAAAAAATCTCATTAATGTTTTGAACACTTTTATTTGACACCAAACCTTCTGTTGCCATACAAAATAACAAAAATACGGCCTTCGGAATAGAAAATCCGAAGTGATGTCACTATCCGTCGGTTGTTTTTTGTTTCCGTAGTGGTCGCCATCCGATTAGATTTTGAAAACAACAAAGAATTTGTTTTTTGTATTAATTAGAGCCCAAGCAATTCAGAAAACACATAATAGTAATTATGTAGCTACTGTATACTAAGACTGAAGTTTATCACTCTAAAAATCTCACATAACATATCAAATGCCTCTGTAAACTCGTGTGATATAGGCATATAATTAAACAGTTTGTATTATTACATAAAAAAAAGAAATGCCCATGGGAAACAGATAGTGGTGAGTTTCATTTTCAAAATATCAACGTTTTCTAAACGGTTATTTCCAACAAATAAAATAATGATTCTAGATAACTACGAACCGCTCGTTACACGTTTACACATGCACACATTCACATATCCATGTACACATATTTATATACACAAGTACATATATGCGTTTATGTTT